>NW_007255122.1:135560-157358 GCF_000164805.1 Carlito syrichta | reverse complement strand
TCCCACCGCAGCCTCGACCTGCTGGGCTCCGGCGATCCTTCCGCCTCAGCCTTCCGAGTAGCTGGAATTACAGGTGCGCGTTACCATGCCCGGCTGATTTTTTTTTTTTTTTTTTTGTAGTGATGAGGTCTCGCCAAGTTGCCTGGGCGGGTCTCGAACCCGCGGACCCAGGCAATCCACTCACCTCGGCCTCCTGAGGCACGGGATTACAGGCTAAGCCCAGCTGAACTTTTCTTAAATAAATCCTTTCTTCGCTCACCTCTGTGTGTCGCAATTCTTTGCAATTTACTCGGATCCCTGGGTTTCCAGCCCCTGCAGTGCCGCGCGTTTCCCTGCGCCTCTCCACCCTCACCCTGCCATACCCTAGCACATGCCGCCTGTCAATGGGGACAAGGTGTGCGGATGGCGGGCTTCACTGGAGAGCCAGAGGGCACGATGCAGTTGGGTGGGCTCATACTCCCACAGAGTTCATCTTTCACTTGTCTGTGTATGCCACTCTGGGTGGAAGTTCTGTTTTATCTTTTCTCTTTCCTGCTTGTCATGAAGGACCCCGGGTTCTTGAGACCCATGTCCCCTCTCTCAGGGGTCTGCTTCATGTGAGAAACGGGCCTGAGGCGTAGCTCACTTTCTTCAGAGGGCAGTGAAAGGGTTTAGTCTTTGCCTCAGCACAACCATTAGAAGGCATCCAGACATTCTACTGCAGGACAAACAACAGCCTATCCCATCCCTCCTTGGCAAATGTCCATCAGATGCAAGACCAGGACAGCCCAGCCTTTCCATTCATGGTTTAGCATAATCATCTCTAGTAAACTTACAGGTTCCTTGTCAAGGCTGAAGATCAAAGATCACCCCTTGGCTGGCCAAAGTCATAAAAGTAATAATACAGCCACCTTTGGTCATGGAGTTTGTGAATTGCAAATGTCTAGCAAGTCTCTTGCAGGAACCCCCTCCCCCCCAGGGCTAACCTAATCAGCCCTCTGTAAACTGCGTGACAAAGATAAGCCCCACCATGGCGGCAATCCTGTGACTAACCCGCCCATCTGCCTGCTGTCCATCACCTGCCGTCAGTACCCGCGCTTGCCTGCGCCTTCGTGATGACTGGAAGCAGACCACCACCCAATCACCTAATGATCTTCCCCCATCCAGGGGAAGGGTTCAAAGGACTCAACCACAAGCAACCGGCGCCATTGCCTTGCTGGACTCTGGTGTGGCCATGTGCTCTTTGAGCCATGGCTGAATCTTCTTTCTCCCTTCTCTCTCTAACTTACTTTTATTTTATTTTATTTTATTTTATTTTTGAGTTGGAGTCTCACTCTGTTGCCCAGACTGGAGTGCAGTGGCCGCTCCCGGCCACCGCAGCCTCGACCTGCTGGGCCCCGGCCATCCTTCCGCTTCAGCCTTCCGAGTAGCCGGAACGACAGGCATGCGCTACCACGCCGGCCGATTTTTTGATTTACTGTAGAGATGAGGTCTCGCTGCCCAGGCGGGTCTCGAACCCGCGGTCTCAGGGAATCCACTCACCTCAGCCTTCCAGAGGCGCAGGATTACAGGCTGAGACACCGAGCCCGGCCTCTAACTTACTTTTAAATAAACTTTTCTTTCTTAACCTTTTTGTGTGTCGCAAATCTTTGCAATTACTCCGATCTCTGGGTTACCGGACCCTAACAGACAGGTTTCCGCTTCAAAGCTCTGGTCTAGGCCTACTGCTGCCTGCTCCTGCACTCTGTGTGTGTGGGGGGGACTAGAGGCAACCAGTCCACGTGCTCCATCAGCATCAGGGCCACAGTGTCCCTGGTTCCTCATCCCTGAAGCCCGGGGCTCGACATTCTCTGAAATGTGCTTCTCCAGTTATTTTTTCTGTCATGTGGCTTGTGCTGAGGTTTCCCTTTGTCTTCTGGGAATTCCTCACAGATTCTTTTCCCTCCATGCCTGGTCCCTGTTTTCCAGCCTTGTTAGGGATTTCTTGTTTCTATCTTTCTTCCCCGCCCCCCCCCCCATCCTTTCCTCCTCGGACACTCCTCTGCTTCCTTCTTTTTCTTGTGTGTTCTGTAATTTTTGCGGGATGGGATTGGGGAGGAATCTTAAGCTCAATCTTTCTCATGAACTGACCCTTTATTGGCGTACTCATGAGAGAGGCAGTGAGGTATGGAGGCGGAGAGGGTGTCCTCTGATGCCAGACAGCCCGAGTTAGAATGTCAGCTCTTTCATCTATGTTCTGTGTGTCCTTGGGCAAGTTGGTTTACTTTTCTGTGCTTCAGTTTCCTTATCTGTAAAATGGAATAAAAATAGTCCCCACTCCTGCTGGGTGCGGTGAGCTCACACCCATAATCCCAGCACTTAGGGAGGAGGAGGCGAGAAGATTGTCTGAGTCCAGGAGTTCGAGACCAGCCTGGGCAACTTGGTAGGACTGCGTCTCTACAGTAAATTTAAAAATTAGCTGTGTGTGGTGGCGTCTGTGGTTCTGGCTACTGGGAAGGTTGAGGAGGAAGGATCACCTGAGCCCAGCAGGTCGAGGTTGCAGTGGCCATGAAGTGCACTCCAGCTTGGGCAACAGAGTTATACTCTTACCTCCACACCCCCCAAAATACCTACTTCCATGAGATTATTCTAAGTATTAAAAGTTAATAGGTATAAGTCACTTAGAACATTGTCTGACATATATTATAATTGTTTTATATAGCATTCTTAAAATTCAATGAATTCTCTCTCCGTTTTTTTTTTTGAGTTGGAGTCTCGCTCCGTCATGCAGGTTGGAGTGCAGTGGCATGCTCCCAGCCACCGCAGCCTCGACCTGCTGGGCTCCGGTGATCCTTCCATTTCAGCCTTCTAAATAGCCAGAACTACAGGCATGCACTACCACGCCCGGCTAATTTTTTATTTATTCATTTATTGTAGAGACGAGGTCTCTCCAAGTTGCCCTGGCTGGTCTCCAACCCGCAGGCTCAGGCCAATCCACTCACCTTGGTCTCCCAAAGTGCTGGGATGACAGGCAGAGCCACCGAGCCTGGCTGAATTCTCTCTTTAAGATTATGATTTGGCTTTACAGCTTGCACTACCAGTGGATTTAATTTACTTATTCTTGCTAGTTTTAAAATGGTAAGATCTTTACATTTAGAAAGGAGACCTTATTGTTATCATTATTAGAGTCAAGGTTTCTCTCTGTCATCCAGGATGGAATGCAGTGGCATGATCATAGCTCACTGTAACCTCAAACCCCTAATCTCAAGCAATTCTCCCACCTTAGCCTCCCAAGTAGCTGGGGCTACAGGCACTCACCACCACATCCAGGTAATTTTAAAAATATTTTGTAGAGATAGAGTCTTGCTATGTTGCTCAGGCTGGGCTCGAACTCCTGGGCTCAAGAAATTTTCCTGCTACGGCCTCCAAAAACACTGGTATTTTAGATCTGAGCCATTGTGCCCACAGCGAGTATTTCTTATAAGGGGTTAGAGACTGCAATTAGGCCACTTTACAGTCTGGGAAGTATAACTTCTCCAGGGACAGGCACTTAGAAGGATGAAGGGTTGGACAAGAATTCTTTTTTTGAGTTGGAGTCTCACTCTGTTGCCCAGTCTGGAGTGCAGTGGCACACTCACGGCCACCCCAGCGTCAACCTGCTGGGCTCTGACGATCCTTCCGCCTCAGCCTTCCAAGTAGCCGGAACTACAGGCACATGCTACCATGCCTGGCTAATTTTTGATGTATGGTGGAGGTGCGGTCTCGCCAAGTTGCCGGGACTGATCTCGAACCTGCAGGCTCAGGCAATCCACTCGCCTTGGCCTCCCATAGTGCTGGAATTCAATTTGAATTGTTGGCCAAGTATATATATTCAACAGGTTACAGGAGGAGCTATAAATATTCATGCAGGTCGTCCTGACACATACATATTGAACATGCATGCGTGTTACATATGACCCATGTTCACCTAGGGGTTAAGACTTAACACTTAAATGTATTACAACAAGCCCTATACGTCAAAGGGTCTTTTGAGGACACATGGACGCTCAAGTACACAGCCTGTGCATAGAACAAAACCAGTTCAATCATGGTGGGTGGTCTTCTTATCAGAAGAAAGTTACTGCAATCCATCTCTTGTCCAAGAAAAGCTGTAGTTATGGCTTGTGGAATGGGAGTCAGTCAGTGCCTGGGAGATAAATGAACTGCAGAATGTTAATATTGCTCATCTCCAGGCCAGTTTAACTGCTAGAGAAAAAGAGAAACCTTGTGGCAGCAAGAGAACATAGTTTCGTTTTTAAGTGCTAGAGGTGCTGATTAACCCTTGTCTGGCATGGCCTTAGCACTTGTTTATAGCTTGATCTCTTATTGTCACAGGGTCCATTCTGTTACTCGGAATGATTTCTGTTTTAACATTAGTGCTGGCCAACTGCTGCGTCTAAACTGCAAAAGGCAGGGGGTGTAATGGGGGCGTGTCTGACTCTGTCCCTTCATTTTTAAGTTTTTTTTTCTGGGATCTCCTTGGCCAAGCAGGTGAGGGGGTGGGGGGATGGGGGGTAGAGGGGCGGGGTTGTGGAGATCCATTCGGTCGTTGAGGGGCTGAGGATTTCATTTTTAGATTACATTCTAAAGGTGAAAAAATATTATTTGTATAAGGACAGTTGCATAATGAGCTATTGACAATTAGCGACAACTCAAATATATAATAATTATAGAACAAATAAGTAAACCATGGAATATTTTATTGTAAATTAAAAGGCAAACATGTGGAAAATTAGATTCAGGAAAATGTTTCTATGAAAAAATGATTAAAAAAATAGAATTCTGATAATTTTATATATAACCTTTTAGTGTTTAAAGATTAGAAACAGAGAAGTTATACCTTACCAATTTTTAACTTGGTGGATTATTTTAAAGGCAAAGGCAAAGAGAGGAGAAATTATAATTTATTTAACAACTAGGTGAGTTTTAAGATGTCTCTAAGCCATCCCAGTCACGGAGACAGACAATGCTTGTTTTCAAGAAGGTTGTCTGGAAGCAAAGCACCTCAACTATCATAATTGCCACGGGGACCCACCCTTGCCTAAGAAAACAAATTCCAAGACTCTCTGTTTTGCTTAAATAAAATAGCTCTTTGTGTCTCAACCTTTTGAAAGCAGCCCAAACCACCTGTATTGCAACACCAAGGCTGGCGTCAGAGTTTCTAGCAAGCTTTTTTCCAATGAAGAACAAAGCTTTATTGAAGTTTAGCTTACAGGACTCCAAAGAAGCCTGAAGAAGATGGCTTGTATTAGACAATAGACACCATGAGGTTCAGTTAAAATAGAAATCACGATCTCATTGGTGAAAAGTATTTTGGGTATTTATGTCTGTATGCGTGTATGTATGTATTTAGAGTTGGAGTCTCATGCTGTCATCCAGGCTGGAGTGCAGTGAAACTCATGGCCACTGCAGCCTCAACCTACTGGGCTCAGGTGATCCTGCCACCTCAGCCTACTTCAAGTAGCTGGAAATACAGGTGGGTGATACCATGCCTGGCTTCTTTCTTTGATTTATTATGGAGATGAGGTTTCACCAAATTGCCCAGGCTGATCTCGAACCCCTGAGCTCAGGCAATCCTCTCCCTTCGGCCTCCCAAAGTGCTGGGATTAAGGTATGAGCCCCCATGCTCGGCCTTGGGTTTTCTTTTAGAGTATGTACTGGGATAGGATGGGTGAAATATTTTAGAGAGGGTTTATTTTCTTCTTTCACGAGTGAGCATCAGAAAACCAGCAAGGTTGTTTTTTGAAATGTGGACAGAATAAAAAAAAAAAACAGGGATTTAGTTGACATGATTAATACAACACGTTGTTTTGCCAGTTGCATTTTGAAGATTTTACATTAACATCTAAAAATCACCTGCTTGGGAAACTTGATGAGGCCTTGTCTCTACAATAAATCAAAAAATTAGCCAGGCATGGTTGGCACATGCCTATGGTTCCAGCCACTGAGAAGACTGGAATGGAAGGATTGTCTGAGCCCAGCAGGTCAAGCTGTGGTAGCTGTGAGAGAGACTCCAACTAAAAAAAAAAAAAAAAAATCACCTGCATTAAAATATTTCTAAAAGTGTGATTATTCTAATGCTAGTGTTAGGGAGAAATCTCATTTATATAGGGTTATTTTTAAAAAATTAATTTGTAAATTAATTTACCCACATGAAAATAGTGTTAAGCTTATTACCATTTTCCTTAATCTTAGTGTTTTTTACTTGTGAATAAGATGTTTAAATTTAGTGTTTTCTATTTTGGCATATCACACTTCATATAGTGATATGGATAAGCCTCGATTTGTGTACATTTTAAAATCACATTTGGAAAGATACACTATATTTCTTTTCTCTTCTTTCTTTTTTTTTGAGTTGGAGTCTTACTCTGTTGCCCAGGCTGAAATGCAGTGGCACGCTGCTCACGGCCACCACAGCCTCGACTTGCTGGGCTCCGGTGATCATTCCACTTCAGCCTTCCAAGTAGCTGGAACTACAGGCATGTGCCACCATGCCTGGTTATTTTTTTATTTATTTATTTTTTGTAGAAATGAAGTCTCGCCAATTTGGCCAAGCTGGTCTTGAACCTGTGGACTCAGGTAATCCTCTCACCTCGGCCTCCCAAAGTGCTGGAATTATAGGCATAGAGCCACTGTGCCTGTCTTTTTTTTTTTTTTTTTTTTTTTTTTTGAGTTGATGTCTCACTCTGTCACCCAGGCTGGAATCCAGTGGCACAATCATGGCTCAACCTCTTGGGCTCAGGTGATCCTCCCTCCTGCCTCAGCATCCCGAGTAGCTGGGACTACAGGTGCATGTCACTACGCCTGGCTAACTTTTAATTTTTAATTTTTTTGTAGTGATGAAGTCTTGCTATGTTGCCCAGGCTGGTCTCGAACTCCTAGGCCTTCCAAAGTACTGGGATTATAGGTGTGAGCCACTGCGCCCAGCCAATGTACTACATTTATTTATTTGGTTTTTTTTTTTTTGAGTTGGAGTCTCACTCTGTCGCCCAGACCGGAGTGCAGCGGCCGCTCCCGGCCACCGCAGCCTCGACCTGCTGGGCTCCGGCGATCCTTCCGCCTCCGCCTTCCGAGTAGCCGGAATTACAGACGCGCGCTACCACGCCCGGCTGATTTTTCGATTTATGGTAGAGATGAGGTCTCGCTGCCCAGGCGAGTCTCGAACCCGCGGGCTCAGGCAATCCACTCACCTCAGCCTCCCAAAGGTGCGGGATGACAGGCTGAGCCACCGAGCCAGGCTTGTACTACATTTTTTAACAACACCTCTCTGATTTTTGTTTTCGGTTAACAAATTAGAAGAAAAAAAATGAAATGTGACAGCTGAGAAATAAGAAAGAGTTTATTTGCTGAAAACTAGTTTACAGACTGAGTTAAAATAATGAGATGAGGAGACTTCTGGCAGACACATAAGACTTGTTTACATTTTGATTGCAGTTTAATAATTCACTGATTGCATTATAATCACAGCAATATTGCATTTTAATCACATGCATACATTTGGTTAACTAAATTAATGCTTTTAAATTACAATTTCATTTTTACTAATACATAACCAGTTCTTTTTCTGTCCCCACTCCAATAAGGATCATAATCAGTAAGCATGGTTTGGGATCAATTCTTCTTGGAAAACTCCCTCGCCACCCTCTGATCTCAGCCTACTAAAGACATCATCTTTCATGCGAATGTGAAATAATGAATTATGCCTTGTAGAATAACGTATAATAAATTGAAGCAAGCCTCATCTAGCATAAACCTGCCATATTCTTTGTGTGACTAAAAATCACAATGACTGGAGCAGAGAACTGCCCTGCCCCACTCAGATTCCCATGTCTCTCCTTCACGGTGCCGAGGCCACCTGGCTTCAAGAGGGCCATCAGCTGGGATGAGTCCTGGCAGAATGCGACACAGAGGACCGGTCACAAGACCTTTCAGGATCTGCAAACACTGCTGCAAGTTTTCAGTGTGTATCTCCTTCCATTAATCAAGGATTTACTCATTTTTAGTACAAACAAGTATAAGAAAGCAAAAAGTGACTCGTAATATCACTGTCCAGGTAATCTCTGTGCCATTTAAAAAATAAAATCCATAAAAATAAAAATTCATACATGAATTGTAGAAAATTCAGAAAACTCAAAGAGCTTGTAGTGAACTTCGCATTCATTTCTACCTCATTCTCTTTCTACAAAATCATAGTGTCTCGAGGTTCTTTGGGGGGTGTTTTTGTGACTTTCTTGCAGAGAGGGAGGATAATGTCCCCGGATGCTTGGGGTGGAAAGGCTTTCTGACCTCCCTGAGCTCTGGGTAGGAAATGCCGAGGGACCCGGAAGAAGAACCAAGACTGAGGAAGAGTCTGACTTGGGGTATTGGGTGATGCAGACATGCAGGAGGGTGGCTAATCTGCTGAGGGTCATCAGTTCTGATCTGGCCAGAACCCTACAGTAGGGACCAAGGTAAGAGTCATACACCTGCAGACACTGTGGGTAAAGGACCCCAGGGGAGCCCATGAGGACAGGATGCAATACATTGGTGTGGTGGCATGCTGGAACCAAAGGTTCTTGTGACTCCAGGGGCCAACTAGGGCAAGAAAGAAGACAGAGGGAAAGGAACTCTGTGAAGGGACTATAACAGGAGTTAACTTGAGAGTGTTGGGGTTAAATCAGAAGCAATCACATCAGCAGGCAAGATTAAATGATTTTCACCATCAATAGAAATGAGTGTTTTAGAGTTAACTTCAATAATAGAAAAGCACTGCTTTATTTCTTTATGTTTGAACTGTGACTTCCATTAAGAAAGTCCTTCTATTTGAATTTTATCACTCAGTTCTCACAGCTTTAGGCATTATTATCTCATTTTTACAGATACGAAAAGCAAGACTTAGAGATGAATTTACCCAAAGTTCCACAGCTAGTAAACAGGGCATTCAGGTTTTGTCCTCAGATCCCTGGAGTGCAAAGTTATTTGCCCACTGGGTTAGTCAGGGAACGATTAGAAAATAGAAACCATATAGACCTCCTTTAATCGAGAGAATTTATGTAACAACTGCTAACTGGTATTGAACATCTGAAAACTCAGTAAGGTGGACCCGTGTTTTTCATAGGGGCAGCAACTTCAGAAAGCAGCGACTACCTTTGGGGCTGGGGGAATCAAGGGACATGGTTGGAATTATTAGAATTCAGACACTTAGAGAAGGACCTCGGCAGAGCTGAGTCAGGCCTGTATGTGAAGGCACGTGACGAGGTTAGGTCTGTGAATCCGCGGATGGTATTGGATCAAACACGCGCAACCAGAGTGAGGGTGATGCTGCCAGGAAGAGGAAGTGGAGGCAGGAATAAGCAGGAAACAGGAAATCATGTGTCCCTTCTTCTTCCTCTATCCTTCTGATCACTCTCTTGTGCCCTGATTGGCCAAGGTTGCCATGGAAAAGGCAGCCAAAATATAAATGTGGTCTGCAGAATTCCTACAGAGTTTAGAAGGAAGGGTTTGACGCTGAGAGAAGCACACTAGTAATTGGTACAGTCAATTCATCCAACTTTCCACATATTTCTGGACTTTCATGTATTTTCGGAAAAAACTCACTGTCTCTTTCTAATGAGTTGCCATTATCCTTTGTACAAAGTCTTTCTCAATTTCTCTCCCAAACGAGGGCACGCAGAGTCCATGCAGTTATACAAGCTATTTCTGGATACTTAATCCTCTTCAAATTTAGTTACAGACCTATGTGAATATTCTGTTACCTAGACAGAAAATGGGAACGCTAGCCATCACCGTAGATCTTGTCTAAGAAATCAGGGGGAGGAGAAGTGAAAATCCGTTAATACGTACACACGAGCGCTCAAGCAAGTATCCTTACCCCCTATAGTCCTATGACTTTCTGCTACCACTGCTCGGTGGCTGTTTCTTTTGCTACCTCACAGGAACTGAACTGGTAGGGGGTATTTTACCCGACAGGATGACCCAAACCTTCCCTGCCCAAGTTTCTGAATTTTTAGTGGTTCCATATTTTTAGAGCAGTTTTTGTTGCTAGAATTTTCCTGGAAATTTTGCTACTGGACATGGACCTACTAAGAGGTACTCAGAGAACTCCCTGTTTTCCAGACATTAAGTTGCTCTGTCTCCCTTGGGGGGGAGAAACCCAATTTCTTCTTGGTACTCAGGATGAAATAACTAGGAAAGTACCCTCCTTATTTGCCTGTTGGTTCAGTGACATGGGGGTTCCAAAATTCCAGATGGTGGTCTCTGCTTCCAGTTCAGTGGAACTGTTATCAGGTCCCTTGTGAAAGAATTCCTGCGGTGTGAACCAAGACCTCCAAACTAGCAGAACTCAAAGTTTCAGGAATGGGAAGTGAAATCTTGTGAGTGAGTCATCTGGTATAAAATTGAGCCAAAGCCATTCCTACTTTCACCCCTTGACTCCTGAACCGATATATATCTATTTTATGGGAGAAACAGCATCATTGATTGATCATGAATTCAAAGCATTTACTCTATCGCATGAGCTAGACCTCCATCCCTTTCAGGCTTGTTTTTCCCAATTGGCACTGTAAGTTCTTTTTCAGTAAGCTCTTCTCTTGTTATATTAGTCCAACTAATTCTAGGTGAAGATACATATGGTGGAATCAGTCCATTTGGCATAAGACCATTTTCCACCGGAAGGATTTCCTTTTTCCATTCTCCTGCAGGACCACTCTGGAATGGGTCCATCATTGTACAGCATTACTTCCATTTGGTCCTGGCATATTTGCTAGAAGCAGCTGAAAACCAGGCCCGTTTTTCTTTCCTCTTGTATCAACATGTCAAGGAACTCTCTGTGAGGCCATAGGCATAGTCTGAGGGGAAAGAGTCAATGCAGGTGCACAGTTGCCTAATGAAGGTGATTGTCTAGGTGAAAGTTGTCTACTCCATCTGATGCTATAACTAGTGCCGTTATTACCTATTCAACCTTTTTTTTTTTTTTTTTTTAAGCTGGAGTCTCACTCCGTCGCCCAGACTGGAGGGCAGTGGCCGCTCCCGGCCACGGCAGCCTCGACCTGCTGGGCTCCGGCGATCCTTCCGCCTCAGCCTTCCGAGTAGCCAGAACTACAGGCATGCGCTACCAGGCCCGGCTAATTTTTGATTTATTGCAGAGATGAGGTCTCGCCAAGTTTCCCGGGCGGATCTCGAACCCGCAGGCTCAGGCAATCCACTCATCTCAGCCTCCCAAAGCGCTGGGATTACAGGTTGAGCCACCGAGCCCGGCCTGGTGGTCCTTATTAATTAGAATAGGGGAAAGAGCATTTGGCAAATCAATCGCTGCGTAAAAGGGGCTGCATTAATTTGCTCCAGTAAATAAAGCACATCGAGAATGGGGCTTGCAGTTAGAATCATCATCTGGTCGTGGTTCTGATCACCCGCAATGATTCTCCAAGTATTCATCCCCTACACGGATTAAACAGAGGTGAAGCAAATAGGGCTGTTATAGGAGTCACCAACCCTCCAGCATCTCTTGTCCAGAGATGGTGGCGCAAATCTCTGCCATTCCCTCGGTAATGTGTGTTATCGTTGTCTTTCTATCTAGATAGTGAAAGGTTCAGGGGCTTGCACTTGGCCTTTTCTATTTATTTATATTTGGCCTTTCCTATTTATTTATTTATTTTTGAGTCGGAGTCTCACTCTGTCGCCCAGACTGGAGGGCAGAGGCCGCTCCTGGCCACCGCAGCCTTGACCTGCCGGGCTCCGGCGATCCTTCCGCCTCAGCCTTCCAAGTAGGCAGAACGACAGGTGCACGCCACCACGCCCGGCTCATTTTTGATGTATTGTAGAGATGAGGTCTCACCAGGTTGCCCGGGCGGGTCTCGAACCCGCGGGCTCAGGCAATCCACTCGCCTCGGCCTCCCAAAGGGCTGGGATGACAGGCTGAGCCACCGAGCCCGGCCCGGCCTTGCTCATTTATAATGGAGCTGACTCCAAGGGTCAGATGTCAGTGTGGGCATTCTGCCAGTTGCCGAGTATGTCTACTCCAATGACATATTCAGCAAAAAGTAGGAAAATAAATATAAGTGTGGTTTGTGGACCCACTGGTTCACACTGGGTCCAAACTTCATTTATCATCTCTTCACTGTGAATCCCACCGTGACTGCTATGTTATTTTATTTTATTTTATTTTTTTGAGTTGGAGTCTCACTCTGTCGCCTCGACCTGCTGGGCTCCAGCGATCCCTCCGCCTCAGCCTTCCGAGTAGCTGGAACTACAGGTGCGCGCTACCACACCCAGCTGATTTTTTTTTATTATTATTTATTGTAGAGATAAGGTCTCGCTGCCCAGGCGGGTCTCGAACCCACGGGCTCAGGCAATTCACTCACCTCAGCCTCCCAAAGGCGCGGGATTACAGGCTGAGCCACCGAGCCCGGCGACTGCTATGTTATAATGGCATTTGGGGTCTGCGGGAGACAGCGTCAGTTCAGACCCCGTGCCTGGTCATCCCCCAAAGGTCTAGATATTTCCCTTTCTCCAGGTAATAGTACCTTCATTAGACGCTCACAGAGCCTTTGGGGGAACTACCGGAAAGAACCTACAGTATACATTGGATGAGTGCTGTGCGGTCCTTCTTTGAGGCCTGTCAAACATCAGTCAGGGAGCTCTGCATTTGTGAGTGGCTTAATCGTGGGACCTAGACACAAGGCAACGGTTCTCCATCGTGGTGAGTTAAGCCAAGATCCTGGCCACAGGCCTTGAGGTTTCCCTGTTAGATCCACCCAGTAACACTTTGGTAGGCTGTTTATCTCTTTTGTCTGTAGGGACATGAAGATCATTTAGCCCCAGTTAAAGATTCCTGTGGATCAAAACATTTTGGTGACTGCACCATCTCCCATCTGTTACAGCTAGTGTTTGCACCGCACTAGACTTTGGAAGTCACGCACTGCTAGCTGACCTTTGCCACTCTAGACTTATAGCCTTGGAAATCAGGGAGTCCATCTTTTTTTTTTTTTTTTTGAGTTGGAGTCTCACTCTGTCGCCCAGACTGGAGTGCAGTGGTCGCTCCCGGCCACCGCAGCCTCGACCTGCTGGGCTCCAAGGATCCTTCCGCCTCAGCCTTCGAGTAGCCGGAATTACAGGCGCGCGCTACCACGCCCGGCTGATTTTTTGATTTATTGTAGAGATGGGGTCTCGCTGCCCAGGTGGGTCTCGAACCCGCGGGCTCAGGCCATCCACTCACCTCAGCCTCCCAAAGGCAGGGATTACAGGCTGAGCCACCGAGCCCGGCTAGGGAGTCCATCTTAGCAGTGGCATCTCCTTCCATGATTTCTGCTCTACAGAGGACAGTCTTCACAGAGCTTTCCAACAATTCTGGTACTCTTCTGATTAGTGAATTTCTCATTATCTAAATGGAAAGAGGGTCTCTTGGCACCTTTCCGGGAATGCAGTCAGTCGCCGTGGGTGGGTGGGTGGGTGGATATACAGGTCACAGAGTGATATAGTCACTCTACTATATTTTTCTAAGTCACTATTGAATCCATGTTTCAATCAAGTCACCCACCACGTAAACTGTTGAATCAGCCTGAAAGCAGCGTGAGCAGACACACTCTGGCAAGTGAGCGCATTTCGATATATTTAGCATCACACAGGATTATAATGCATGCCTGTCTTGTTTACGGCTATCATTTTTGGTTTTCCTTTACATCTACACAAGCATAATCCTAACTGATACAGGATTCCAGAAAGATTAAAGAATTGCCTTAGATCATGCAGTCTGTGAGCGGCAGACTCAGGATTCAACCTAAGATAAAGTTGACCGGGCTCGGTGGCTCAGTCTGTCATCCCAGCACTTTGGGAGGCCGAGGAGAGTGAATTGCCTGAGCCTGCGAGTTCGAGACCAGCCCAGGCGACTTGGTGAGCCCTCACCTCTACAATAAATAAAATAAATAAAAAATAATAAAAAGATAAAGTCTTCCACTGCACCTCACAAGAAACGATGCGATATGAATAATAATACACAATATATTTGTACTCATTCATATCAATGTATCGGTTCAGATCACTTTGAACAACTCCAGTGGCAAAATTCATGATATTTAAACGCACTAGCAAAAAACGATGTTACTTCAGTAAGTAACATCAGTTAGTATCAAAGCAGAATAGACAGGTTTTTTTTTAATTTTTGTTTTTGTTTTTGTTTTTTTATCAAGGATTAAATAAGCTGCTATCATCCAGATCACAGATGCTTTAAAATTTTAAACTACGGCGCCTCTTTCCATCTCAGCAGCAAGCTTTATCCGTAACGAGCTTTCTGTGGTTGCAGTCTGTGAAAGAATACAGTGGTTAAAAGATCCAGAAATTGGGAGATTTTTCACTTTCTGTGGCCGGTCTGGTCCCAGGCTGTGCAAGGAGCTGGCGCCCACGTGGCCGAGCCAGGCTGGCCGGCGCGCCGGTGCCACTCTCCGCCAGGAGAGGCCGCTGTCGAGGCGCTCGGAGCATCCCAGCACAGGCCGAGGACCGAACTCCCAAACCCCCGAAGAGCTGAAGACAGCTTGGCTGTTCTTTCTCTCTGCAGGCACCTGATCCCCGTGTCCTTAAGCGTTTAAGGTAGGATACGTTTTTGCTGATTTATAAGCTTTTCTTCTATATTTTAAGCCATAAAATCTGAAAAATAATCTGGAAAGTCCACATGTCATCCCCGCACTTTGGGAGGCTGAGGCGAGTGGATTGCCTGAGTCCGTGGGTTCGAGACCAGCCCGGGCAACTTAGTGAGATTTCCCCGTCTCTACAAACAAAAAGTAAAAAAGAAAAAAGAAATAAAAACATAAATCTCATCCAAAATGATAAAAAGTAATTTTTTTTGGTTTCAACCTCCCAAAGGACATTGGCATCTTTTTCATTTACACATTCACTTTTAAGTCATCTTAGGTGTTTGATGATGTTATAAAAATTAATATAGTAAATTAGTATAATTAACATAATTATAACCGAATACATTAAACTTGTATTTTGTTTAACACTTAAAGATATATTGGTGAGTTAAGTAATGATTAAAAATTATACCACTAGGACCTTGATTTAATTAGCAATCTCTTGACTTGAAACGTACAGTTGCTAGGTAATAAAAATTATAAATTGAGATCATTTAGTCATTTCAAAAAAAAAAAGGAGGGGACAATTTCTTTGGTCCCATACCATGTTACAAAGTTCCTAAAAGGAGATTTGCTGTTCAGAAAAACAAACTGAGTGAGAGATTTTGTACGCTAACCATTCAGCCCTTCATTATAAATGACTTTAACATAGTAATAAAGTATAATAACTCCAAGACTAATTGTTGAGGCGTTTGAAGATGAAGTACATGGAACTGGGGAAAGAAACATCATGGGAAGCCCCTGGAGGCTGGGGAGTCCCAGGAGGGCTGGTGTAGCAGGTATGTTCCTCCTGGTACCAGCAGATCTGTGACATCCACACAGCCCTGGAGAATTGACTGCCTCGCTGGAGTTGATCCTGGGGTATGATTGTTCCTGGGTTTGGGTAATCAAATGGTAGACCACCTGACCTGGGACATCTTTGAGAATGAAAAGGGACCCCTCAAATTTTTTTTAAATATAATTTTTGAAACAGGCTAAGTACAGCGGCTCTCACCTGTAACCCCAGCACTTTGGGAGGCCAGGGCTGGAGGATCACTTGAGGTTAAATGTTTGAGACCAGCCTGTGCAATACAGATCCCATCTCTCTCTCTCTCTCAAAACAAAACAAAACAAAACAACTAGCCAGGCATGGTGGTGTGGGCCTGTAGTCCTCCACCTACCTGGGAAGCTGAGGTGGAAGAATCCCTTATCCAGTAGTTAGAGGCTGAAGTGAACTATGATTGCACCACTGTACTCCAACCTGTGTGACAGAGTGAGACCATGTCTCTTAAAAAGAGGAAAAAAATGTCAACTTACTGACCAACATGTTGGTATTGCTATGGTGACTGACTCATAAAATAGCAATAAGATGATTCTCAAATATAAATTCTTTCTAAAACTGAAAATAGTCCAAGTGCGGTGGCTCAAGTCTGTAATCCCAGCACTTTGGGAGACGGAGGTGAGAGGTTTGCCTGAGCCCAAGGGTTTGAGACCAGCCTGGGCAACTTGGTAAGGCCTTATCTCTACAATAAATGAATAAAAAAATTAGCTGGGCGTGATAGCGCACATCTGTAGTTCCAGCTACTTGGAAGGCTGAGGCGGAAGGATCCCCTGAACCCAGCAAGTCGAGGCTGTGATAACTGTGAACATGTCACTGCACTCCAACCTGGGTGACAGAGTGAGACTCCAACTAAAAAAAAAAAAAAAAAAAAGCCAGGCTCGGTGGCTCAGCCTGTAATCCCGCGCCTTTGGGAGGCTGAGGTGAGTGGATTGCCTGAGCCCGTGGGTTCGAGACCCGCCTGGGCAGCGAGACCTCATCTCTACAATCAATCAAAAAATCAGCCAGGCGTGGTAGCTCATGCCTGTAATTCCGGCTACTCGGAAGGCGGAGGCAGAAGCATCGCCGGGGCCCAGCAGGGTGAGGCTGCGGTGGCCGCGGCCACTGCACTCCAGTCTGGGCGACAGAGTGAGACTCCAACTCAAAAAAAAAAAAAAAAAACCAAAAAAACCCAAAGACTAAAAACTAAAAATAGCACGTGTGCATGTTAGAACATCTTAAACTACCATATGATGATTCTTTCATTAACATACCATAAGCAGGATCATTATTCTTGGTATATAGTCAAATGCTTTAATCTATTTTGTAGACAAAAAAATACCATAGTACTGGTATTTTTCTGAAACAATTTTTAAAAACGTAGCCATTATTTTAAGTTTTTAAGACTAAATTTGTCTGTAGTCTTTTTCAAAGGTGTATTAAGAGTAATAAAGTTGAAATTTTTGATGTTTTTCACTGACTCAATTTTAATTGAGAAAATTCCCTATAGGTGCTGAAATACTTAGAGTGAATTCTGCCAAGTGGAAGATAATTTGTTTTGAGATAATGCAAAACATATTTATGGCAGTGCAGAGGTCAAATTGGCGGTTTTGCCAATTTTGAGTTAAGAAAACTATGGCAGCCGGGTGGAGTGACTCATGCCTATAATCCCAGCACTTTGGGAGACTGAGGTGAGAGGATTGCCTGAACCCACGGGTTCGAGGTCAGCCTGGGCAACTTGGTGAGATCTCAGCTCTACAATTAAAAAAAAATAACCGGGCACGGTAGCACACACCTGTAGTTCAGCTACTTGGAAGGCCGAGATAGAAGGATCACCTGAGCCCAGCAGGTTAAGGCTGTGGTGGCCGGGAGTATGCCACTGTCCTCCAGTCTGGGCAACAGAGTGAGACTCCAACTCAAAAAAAAAAAAAAGAAAAGAAAAGAAAAGAAAGGAAAAGAAAACTATGGCTCAGAAATTACTTGGATTTGGTTGTGGTGCAGACATAACTCACAGTTGTGTCCACACCAGCTGCGGTGTTGTTTTATTCCACGGAAAAGCTGCAGCTGTCAAAATGCACAAGTATTTGTAAATAAGGGAGTTTCTGAGTGCATTTTATTTAATCCGCAGTTGTCTGTGAAAGGGAGGTGTCAGTAATTTTGCTTGTGGACAGGGTCAGGACAAGGCAGCTTATGGCAGAACTGACCACATGCAGAGTCTCTGTTCACCCCCATTTGTGTCTCACACAGCAGCTGAGTGCAGAAAGGCTGGAAGTATACAGTGTGGGTCTTCAGACCCATTCCAACTTATTTGAATGCACCTCTTTTTTACAAAAAACCCAGGAAATGATACAGAACAATGCTATTCCACAAGGACACAGGGCATAACACAAGACTGTTCTGGCTGCCCTAGGACAGACGGCCATCCCACTCGTGCTGTAGATCAGTCTGCCCGACAGAAATAAAAAATAAGCCCAAGGCCGGGCACGGTGGCTCAAGCCTGTAATCCCAGCGCTTTGGGAGGCCGAGGTGAGAGGATTGCCTAAGCCCGTGGGTTCGAGACCAGCCCGGGTAACTTGGTGAGACCGCGTCTCTGCAGTAAACCAGGCATGGTAGTGCACGCCTGTAGTTCCAGCTACTCGGAGGGCTGAGGCAGAAGGATCGCTGGAGCCCAGCAGGTTGATGCTGGGGTGGCCGTGAGCGTGCTACTGCCCTCCAGCCTGGGCCACGGATTGAGACTCTGACAAAAAAAGGAAGGAAAAAAGTGAGCCCATAATGCAATATTAAATTTTCTGGTATCCACATTAAAAAGGTAAAAGAAACATGCAGAATTAATTTTAACAATATATTTTACCAATGTATCAATAATATTATCATTTCAAATGTAATCAACATAAACACAGTTAATGAAATATTTCCCATTCTTTCTTTTTCTACCAAGTCCTTGAGATCCAGTGTGAATCTTAGGGTTGCAGCTCCCCTCTGGGGACCAGCCACATCTCAATTGCTCAAGAACCACCCGTGGCTGGTGGCCACTACCTTGGACTGTGCAGCTACAGATGGTAAACTTGCAGTTATGAGTAAGCTCACTAACTTGCCTGAAGTCGTACAGCTCGTAAGAAGCAGATTTGGGCTTGAACCCAGGGTTGACGACTCCAGTACCGGGTCTCTTTTCTGCAAGGACAGCTTGGGCCTCAGCTTCGGGGATGCCAGGGGCCCCTGAATCAACACGACCCATGTGTCCTCTCTGCCCTGTGGCAGAGATCTCTCTCCCCCTTGTCTCTTTCCTTCTCCCCTCTTCACAGAAACCGCTTTTCCATGTCAGGGGGCAGTTGAAGAAGAGCCACGATGCTGCTCACAGCAGTCCCTGGCTTGCGATCCATGCGGTCAGTGGGACAGAGGACACAGCCTGGGTAGCCTTGCAGGTGACCGACACCAGTCCCCTGCCCATGCAGGAGCTCAGGGGTGCATGATCAAGAAGCTTTGGCCGGGCTCGGTGGCTCATCCCAGCACTTTGGGAGGCCGAGGCGAGTGGATTGCCTGAGCCCGCGGGTTCGAGACCCGTCTGGGCAACTTGGCGAGACCTCGCCTCTACAATAAATCAAAAAAACTAGCCGGTCGTAGTAGTGCATGCCTGTAGCTACCTGGAAGGCTGAGGCGGAAGGATCGCCGGAGCCCAGCAGGTCGAGGCTGCGGTGGCTGGGAGCGGCCGCTGCACTCCGGTCTGGGTGACAGAGTGAGACTCCAACTCAAAAAAACAAAAAAAGAAGCTTTGTACTCCTGGAGGTTGGGCTTGGGATTCCTCAAAGGGGGAATTGCGGTAGAACCTATGGCCCGAGCCCTCTGTAGCAGCAGCACAGAGCACAACCTGCATGGCAGTAAGTGAGGATCCTGCCTTCAGCTTTGTAGCTTCAGGAATTTGATTTGTATCGATTTATTTCCAGGAGCTTTCAAATTGAGGAATTCCACGGCAACTCAAGGAGACCAGCTGAAGGATGGCATAATCTATCTATTGCTTGGCAATGAGACATAGACGGACAGAATCGCTATAATTTGCACGTGGTGCCGTTTCCTCCAGAAGAACCCAAAAGCCCACATCAGGAGTCTCCTGCTGAGTGCAGAATGGAAACGCAAGTGTCGCGTATGCCGAGGGTAAAATTTCCATCAACTCGTTGTTATGGGCTGAATTGTTCCTCCTGCGTCCCTTTGCTACTTAAATCGTATGTTGAAGTCCCAGCCCCTGGCGTCTAAAATACGACTATTTTGGAGACAGCTCTAAAGGGGTTAATTAGGTAAAAATGAGATCATCTGGGAGGGGCCCTGGCCCAATAGGACTGGTGTCCTTGTAAGAAGAGGACACCAGGACACAGGCACAAAGAGGGAAGATTCCAGGAAGACACAGGAGCACACGTTCTCTACAAACCAAGGAGAAAAGCTTCAGAGGAACCAACCCTGCCGACACCTTGGTCTTGGACTTCCAGCTTCGAGAATTGTGAGGAAGTGTCTGTTGTTTTAGCCGCCCAGTCTGGGGTTCTTTGTTATGGCAGCCAACAGATTAATACACTAAGGTAGATGCTGAATTGCTCGCAATTATTTCTGAATTTCTATCTATGTTTACAACTAGCAGACTCAGATGCCCCCATCCTGGGTAGGTCTGACCTGCTGGCTCATTTTCGCTCTTTGAATTTCAGTTCTCTGTCGCCCTTTCAGACTTTCATGGTGACATCCAACCTATGAAATCGATTCTGTTTTCCATTTTTGTGGCGTCAGGGCTGATACCACGAACATATACAGGGTTGAAAGCTATCTTTACATCAAGCTAAAAGTGGCGGCATCATCTATGATCGATCCTCATACTTCTTCAAATAGGAGTGGGAGGCCAGGTGTGAAGTCCCAGTCCTGGGGTCCTCCCAGGGCCCCTCTGAGATGTGGTGGTGAACGGCTTCCTGCCACCAACCCGCTCCCTCTCGCACCATTGCAGCCATGACTCTAGCCAAAGTCACGGCTGGGCCAAGGCTCAGGCCTAAGGACACACGATGGCCAGACCCAGGAAGAGGAACCTACGGCCCTGGAGATGGGCAGAGGCACCTTTGGAAACGAGTGTAAGAGCGTCCTAGCCGGAGGGTGTGGAGGCGACAACCAGAGGCAGACAGAAGGGGCAGGGACCCTCCTGCCCTAAGGACAGTGCTGAGTTTCAGTTCAGTCTCCTCCATAAGCAAATTGATATGTGCTTAGATGTTGTTTAGAAGCTCGCTTATGATTCCAGCAAACAATTCCCTGGAATGACTTGAGATGCTTTCTCTATAATGGGTCCGTTTCCACTTTGCTGGCAACATTCCGTCCCCTTCTCCTCTAGCGAGCCCTGACCTGGCAGTTGGACCGCTCCAGGAACTACCCATCTGCTCAAAGTTAGGTAGGGAGCCTTCTTCTCCACCAAAGGGGCTCAGCCTTTTCCTGTACAAACGCTGCTTTCCAGCACATTGAGAGTTGGCAACCTGGGTGCCCGGTCCTGGGCAGGGTATGCTTCTCCCTCACCATTTCCCATCCAGTGGATGAAATCCAAGGCCACCTGCATTTTAACACACTTGTGGAAGGAAAAATGGGTTTACTGTGGTGTTCCTACTTGTGTTGAAATAAGCTAAATCAGTTAATCAAATCCAATTGATATGAACCAGCTTACTCCATTTTGTTTAATTTAATTAATTTATTTATTTTGAGTTGAAGTCTCACTCTGTCGCCCAGATTGGAGTGCAGTGCCGCTCTCGGCCACCACAGCCTCGACCCGCTGGGCTCTGGCGATCCTTCCATCTCATCCTTCCGAGTAGCCGGAAGTACTGGCGCGCACCACCACGCCCAGCTGATTTTTTGATTTATTGTATAGATGAGGTCTCGCTGCCCATTCGGGTCTCAACTCGCGGGCTCAGGCAATCCACTCACCTCAGCCTCCTAAAGGCACGAGATTACAGGCTGAGTCACCGAGCCCGGCACTCCATTTTGTTTACAACTTTCATCTTAGTTACCTGCCTGACCTAAGAATCACTGCCTACTGCCTACGTGTGATGACAGTAACGTTCCCAGACCACAAACCCCCAGCTTTGTCTCCTTGGGGCAAGTCATGCTGACCGTTGCCTGCTGACCGTTTCAGAACTCCTTTGCCATAGCTTCCACGTCATTGTATACTTTGTTAACTAAAATCAAATGTTACGTTTTGACATTTTCATAGTTTGTTCTTATATTCTGTTAGTGACCTAGCCAAGGTAACTCCATTGTATAATGATTCTTCTTCCTTGTCGCTATGAAGCTACCTTAAGCTATATCTTTTTTTTTTTGAGTTGGAGTCTCACTCTGTCGCCCAGACTGGAGTGCAGTGGCCGCTCCCGGCCACCGCAGCCCCGACCTGCTGGG
>NW_007255122.1:82953-135283 GCF_000164805.1 Carlito syrichta | reverse complement strand
CCAGGCGGATCTCGAACCCGCGGGCTCAGGCAGTCCACTCACCTCAGCCTCCCAAAGCGCTGGGATTACAGGCTGAGCCACCGAGCCTGGCTAAGCTATATCTTAAGGGCAGAACTCCAGGGACTTTCTGTGCACTGGCTGCACCTACCTGACATGAAATTAATCATAGCTCCCTAACAACCGAAGTTCCCGTTTTGGTTGCCAAGCTGTGAGTGAATAGTAGCTCCGGTCACTCAGTTGCTATGTAGCCATTGCTGCAAATTTCACCTATAAAAGCTTGTCACAATCTGCACCAATTTGCCAAGAGTTTTTCTGGCGTTTGCCTACTCTTGACCCGTGCATTTAATAAATTCATAATTAATTAGACTCAACTTGCTGGCGCAACTTCTTCTTGCTTACTCGGTCTCTCCTCAAGATTCATGTTGAAACCTAATCAATGTGAGAGTATTGATTAGGTCATGAGAGTGGAGCCCTCCTGGGTGGGGCTGGTGTCTTCATGAAAGAAGCCACTGAAGCCGGGCTCGGTGACTCAGTCTGTCATCCTGCGCCTTTGGGAGGCTGAGGTGAGTGGATTGCCTGAGCCTGCGGGTTCGAAATCCGCCTGGGCAGCACGACCTCATCTCTACAATAAATCAAAAAATCAGCCGGGCGTGGTGGCGCACGCCTGTAATTCCAGCTACTTGGAAGGCGGAGGCGGAAGGATCATTGGAGCCCAGCGGGTCGAGGCTGCGGTGGCCGGGAGCGGCCACTGCACTCCAGTCTGGGTGACAGAGTGAGACTCCAACTCAAAAAAAAAAAAAGAAAGAAAGAGGCCACTGAGAGGGCCTTCCCAACTTCCACCCTTTGAGGACACAGCAAAAAGACGGCCCTCTGCGAGCCAGGAAAAGGATCCTCACCAGACACTGGGAGTGCTGACGCCTTTGTCTTGGACGTCCTGCCCCAGAACTGCAAGAAGAAATTTATGTTGTTTACAAGTCACTCGGCCTGCGGTATGTGTTAGTACAGCCCAAGCCAAAACAGGGTTGAGTGAATTTAGATTTAGATGACTGAGATTACATTCTTCTTTACATTTTGTCCTCTTTCAGTTTGTGAAGGATTGGGATTTTTTTTCATTATGTATTAAAGTCTTTTTGTGAAAGTACTTATGTATTTTACTTGAATAGTAACTTCTACAAGGAGGAGTGGATAACTTTTAGATGTTTCTAACTCGGTGAGAAAATGTCTTGTTCTGTCAATAATTAATGACATAATTATCACAAAATCTCTGAGGCTGTAGTAGTTTGCTCTGACATGATTGAAGGCCATCTCCTATGCGAAAAACTGTTTTAGAACCATAAGTAAACACAGTTTTCTACTACTTATATGCTTAAAATATCATTTAAGAACTGTAACGTGATAAATCCTTGTAATTACCAAGTTAAACCTTCTATTCTTATAGGAAAGTGGGTTTTTTTTTTTTTTTTGCCTTTTCAATAAATTGACAGAAGGAAGAGGTGCACATAGAGTGAATAGAGATGTCATTTTTTTTTTTTTGTAATGATGGGTCATTCTAAATTTAACAGTTTTCTTTCATGTCTTTTTTTTTTTTAACTAGAGAGTAGGTCTCACTCTGACGCCCAGGCTGGAGTGCAGTGGTGCGATCACAGCTTAGCTCGTTGCAGTTTTGAACTCCTAAGCTCAAGAAATCCTCCTGCCTCAGTCTCCCAAGTAGTTGGACTACAGGATCAAGCCACTGGCTGATCTCTCTTGTCTTTCTTTCTAAACACAAAGTCATGGACAATCTGCTGCTTTCTATCAGTTTTTTTTCCACCACATGAAGAGTTTTTAGTTTATTAAGCTGGTTGAGAAGAATCCAAACAATGGCCACAGATACCGTCACTGCATTAACTTTAGTCCTTTGCCTGCTCTCGAATCTCCAGCTCACTGCTGTGGACACTTCATTTCTTCTTGCCAGCACCAACACTGGCCTTTGCAGCCCCCCTGACTTTCTTCATTCTGTTCTCGTGTTCCCTTCGCTGCTTCCTTGAGATCTTTTTCTTCTCATACAGGCTGTGTCTTACAAGCCGACGTCTGGGTTCACTTTTCTTTGCACAAGCCAAGGAATCGTAAATCATGCCAGAGCCAGTGGTTTTGCCATCACCAAAATGAGTTCTGAATCCAGATACAAAGATGACATCTGGTGTTGTCTTGTACATTTTGGCTAGTTTTTCCCAAATTTCTGTCTTAGGTACTGTTGTCTTCCCAGGGTGAAGGACATGGAAGACAATTTTTTTCCGCTGAAGCAGATGGTTGGTCATGAATTTCCTGGTCCGAATAGTAACTCGGTCGTTCATGATGGCTGCTGTTCCTCAGGCAGTCAGGGAAGGAAAGAGTGTTTTCTACTGTTAAAAACACATTCGTCAAAGTTTTGTTCCTCAGTAGAAACCTGGAATTCTTAGTTTCAACTGTGATTCAAATGAAGTTTCAGTCAAAGAATTTGGGGCCCACCATCATTAGTTTTCGTCACTTTCTTTCAGGTCCCTAACCACGACCACGTATTTATTTCAGATAAATTTTTCTGGCATTTCTGTGAAGTGATTTTTTTTTTGTGGATAAGTCATACACATTTCTCATAAGTTGTATTTTCTCTTTCATATCTTTCACCTTTTAAATTGATCTCCAGAAATTGTTTCCTTTAACCAGTTTGACTCCAACATCCAAAAAGGAAAAGGAGCTTGGTGACATGAGAGATTAGCAGCCTTTTAAATCTGGTTCCTGGTTGACTCAAGAGCATGATCTTGCTTCCTTGTGAATTGATTTGTCTTCTGTTATGACACATAATACCATGATGCCACTTATAGTGGTAGTAAGAATACAAACTTCTTTTTAAAAAAGTTACTGAAGGCCAGGTGTGGTGGCTCAAGCCTATAATCCCAGCATTTTAGGAGGCCGAGGTGAGAGGATTGCCTGAGCCTGTGGGTTTGAGACCAGCCTGGGCAACATGGTGAGGCCTCATCTCTACAATAAATCAAAAATGAGCCAGGCGTGGTAGCGCAGGCCTGTAATTCCGGTTACTCGGAAGGAAGACTGAGGCGGAAGGATCGCCAGAGCCCAGCAGGTGGAGGCTGCGGTGGCCGGGAGTGGCCACTGCCCTCCAGTCTGAGTGACAGAGTGAGACTCCAGCTCAAAAAAAAAGCACCATTCTCATTTATGTGGATCCAGCACATCAAGAAAGGTCGTGGGATTCTTGAAGTTAAATGTAAAAGAGGAAAGAAGGCTTTCACCGTCAACTCTGGGCAGAGTCCTGTTCCTAAAACAAAGACTTGGTAAGTGCTTCTTTCCAAGGGACTGCTTGAAAGGGACCGAGGCAGTACAAGTATCTTGAGCTGAGAGCAAAACTTGACCTTAAGATATGTGAAATAAACATTTGACCGGAAAATAAAAGCAGTTGAAAGTGTGATTGCAAAGCTTTCCTTTGGAGACTCTTTTGCAAGAAGGTAAGCTCTCATTCACCTTTGCAACAAAGCCAGCTCTGTTCTGGAAAAGTCACTGGCATAAGTTTTGCAGTTACACCTGTAGAGTGTGGCAGTTCAGAGGACTCGAGAGCCTGGCGACAATCTTCTATAAGTACACTCATGAATGCCAAGTGTTCATCTTAAATGTTGAAAAACAGGAATATGCCTGTGAGTTTTTTTTTTAAAGTGCGCACCCTTTGATTGCTTAATTTAATTTTGGAGAATAAACGATAAATATGCATAGAGCTACAGATACAAAATACGCATGTGTATGCTGTACACAAATATATATAAGTGTGTGGCTTTGGGCTGGTGGCTCCATCTCTCTGTGCCTCCTTTTCCTAGCCTGCACATGGGGGCTAATATTGGTACCTGTCTCAACATACTCTTGTGAGAATTAAACAATATATTAAAGTACTTAGCACAGTACTGGGCATATGGTGGACTCCCTGCAAGTGTTTGCTGTTCTATTATCTGTAGTCACAATGCAAAATACCGGTACAGTGTTTGCCTGGAGTCTTGGGGTTTAAACTTAACCTATACCCACTCCCTTTCCCCTCCTAGAGTGTTTTGAATCAAATCCAAGACATTACATTATTTCGTCCACAAATATTTCTGTTTGGGTGAGATCTAATTTAACAGTTGCATAATATTCCACCAAGGGACCTTTAAGCCTGCATTTAAACACTCTTATGTAGCCAGCCATATTTTTGGTGATAGATTTTAAACTTTTTACTACTGAGCATAAACTGTTTTCTGTAGTTGTAGTGTATATTTAAAAAAATTGTATATACTATAAACACACATATTTTGTATGTGTAGGTATATGCATATTTATAATTTATTCCCCAAAATAAATTATACAGTCAAAGAGCATGCACTTTTTTTTTTCTTTTGAGCTGGAGTCTCACTCCTTGGCCCAGGTTGGAGTGTGGTGGCATGATCACGGCCACCCCAGCGTCAACCCGCTAGACGCCAGCGATCCTTCTGCCTCCACTTTCCAAGTAGCCAGAACCACGCCTGGCTAATTTTTCATGTATTGTAGAGATGAGGTCTCTCCAAGTTACCTGGGCTGGTCTTGAACCTGCAGGCTGAGGCAATCGATTTGCCTCGGCCTCCCAAAGTGCTGGGATGACAGGCTGAGCCACTGAGCCTGGCCAGGGTATGCACTTTTAAGAAACACTTATCCGATGAGGCATATTCCTGTTTTTCAACATTTAAGATGAACACTTGGTATTAATGAATATGGTATTTCCACCAACAACATGAGGTCAGGGTGTTCAATGCTCTATCTCCAAGAGCTAGACCAATGTCTGACACATAATAATGCTCCATACATTTAAATGAATAGATGGAACGCCATTGCATCATTCCTGCTGGCATTCATTCTCTTGTGAGACAGATAGTTATGGAGGCCCTGCTTAGTTCCAGGCTTTGCGGCAAGTACTGGGTGCACAGTGGTAAGCAGTGCTACTCTCCTTCTATCCACATGGAGCCAATTTCTTCCCCAGATTCTCAGCCTGCGATGAGGTCAGCATGAAAATCCAGAGTGAGTATTTAGAAGACAGGCATAGCAGTAAGACAGAGTAATTTTATATTTTATGAATCTCTTAACAAAAAATTAATTTGTATTTTATATGTTAAAAATTTTGGGGGGCCGGGCTCAGTGGCTCAGCCTGTCAACCCAGCATTTTGGGAGGCCAAGGCAAGTGGATTGCCTGAGCTCGCCGGTTCGAGACCAACCCAGGCAAATAAATTAAAAAAAATTAACTGGGTGTGGTGGTGCATACCTGTGGTTCCGGCTCCTTGGAAGGCTGAGGCAAAAGGATCACCAGAGTCCAGGTCGATGCTGGGGTGGCTGTGAACGTGCCACTGCACTGCAGCCTGGGCGATGGAGTGAGACACCAACTCAGAAAATATATATAATAATAATGTTTTTTAGTCCTTTATTTTAGTATATTCTTACAAAAGTATTTGTTTAAGAAAGGGGGGGAACACCACCCACCCTTCACTACACATAGTACGAGAATCAATATTCTGCTCAATATGAGTGCGGGAAGAAAATACTAGAACTTTTCACCATTCATAAAGCATAAGTAAGGCAATTGAGCTTCAAGAATATTTGGTTCCGGTAGACTCTGTTTTCTCATGGGGGTCTATGTATCCAGTCCCTTTCAAGCATGATTGCAAGGCCTCCAGAGAGAACAGTGGACCTCTGAAACACCTGTGACCAAGGGCATCACCTTCTCCTTGTTGCTTTCAGTGTTTTACGGTTTGGTTGAGTCTAGTTAAATGTACTTGGAGATTACATTACCTGGAATTAACTAAACCGACACTACAAAATGAACAAGAGGCTAAGAAGACAACAGCAAAGAAATTGTAAACTGAAACACCGACATAAACACAGGCTAAAAATACAAAAATGGAATAGTTGTCATTCTTAACATCTAACCCAAACTCCTTATCAGTCACACATAAGGCAGAAAAACAAACAAACAAAAAACTCATCGGACTTGACAACAAATCACACAAAATTGAGATGACCAATGAGCAAAATATGAAAAATGTGTGCATAGCCAATCATAATGAGCCTCACCTGAATGTCTTGAGAGATATGCGAATAATAGCATGAAGTGATCACACAGACCAAGTATTTACAAAGCGGGCATCCGGAACACAAAGACAAATATCTACAAGTTTGTAGATGTGTTTATTGAGAGAGATGGTCCCTTGCAACCACCTGGTACTACGTATTGGATGTTAGAAAAAAAGTTAAAATAGCAGCAAAATAAACGATAATCTTCAACATTACGTTTTCCAGGCAGACACTGTGATTCTTTCTAAGTCGACTTTCTGAAGTTTGCTAGGCTATGATCACCAGGCATGCACTTCCCCTCCCTCCAAGAATCGGGAGTGCTTGCAGTTCTCAGAGCTGGTCTTAGAGAATGCTTCTGGTTTGGGGCTGTTAAAAATACAGTGTCAGCCGGGCTCGGTGGCTCAGCCTGTCATCCCACGCCTTGGGAGGCTGAGGTGAGTGGATTGCCTGAGACCGCGGGTTCGAGACCCGCCTGGGCAAATTGGTGAGATCTCATCTCTACAATAAATTAAAAAAAAAATCAGCTGGGCGTGGCAGCGCGCGCCTGTAGTTCTGGCTACTCCGAAGGCTGAGACGAAGGATCGCCGGCGCCCAGAGCGTCGAGGCTGCGGTGGCCGGGAGCGGCCACTGCACTCCAGTCTGGGCGACGGAGTGAGACTCCAACGCAAAAAAATAG
Source organism: Carlito syrichta (assembly GCF_000164805.1). Taxonomy (NCBI): domain Eukaryota; kingdom Metazoa; phylum Chordata; class Mammalia; order Primates; family Tarsiidae; genus Carlito; species Carlito syrichta. The sequence continues at coordinate 128,517 of NW_007255122.1, read as the reverse complement.
AAAAATAAATAATAAATTAAAAATAAAAATAAAAATACAGTGTCATGGTCATCCACCTCTCTGAGTGAGGTCATCCCTTTTTCCTGCAGCGCAGTTCTCAGTAAATAACCGTCATTTGAAATGTGGTGTGTATGGTCTTATCTTCAAAAATGCTCATTACTTCCCAAACATATTCAATATTTCTTGCAAAATTTCACTGAATTGGAGGAAAAAATGATTAGAAGCTTTTTAAAAAAACAGCAGAAGGCAAACAGTTACACTATACTAAGTACCAGGTCTCCCGTCTCCCCCACCAGGAACACACCTGTGGTTGAGTAGGGGGATTTACTGGTTGTTGTCCCCAGAGAGAACACACCTGGGAAACTGTGTACCTCGAAGGAAGTGGAAGTTGGAAAGAAACTATTATGGGATTTGGATTTGAGGTGGGCGATTTGGGGGAGGGCTTGAGGACATGGGGCTTTGCTGAGAATTGCCACTGTCAGTAAGCAGAAACAATTTTACAACTGGGTAGCTTAATAAACCCTGTCTTACAAGAGAGGCAAGATTGCGATTTACAAAGTCGCAGCAGTTACTTACACTAGCCAGGAGAGGGCAATGTTTGGTTATTTTGTGATTTTGGAGTATGCTTTTTTTGCAAAAGAATTATTTTTATTGTGGTAAGAACACTTACCATGAAATCTATCCTTTTGGTACATTTTAAGTGTATAGTACATTATTGTTGGCTTTAGGTACAAAGTTATGCAACAGATTTCTAGAGCTTATTCATCTCAGCTGAAACTTTAGGCTTATTGATTAATGATTTCCAACTTTTACACTGTCAGCCCCTAGTAACTTCCATTCCAGTCTTTGATTTTATGGATTTGACTATTTAAGATGCCTCATATAAGTGGAATCGTGCAGCACTCGTCTTTATGTATCTGGCTTATTTCACTTAGCATAATATCCTCAAGGTTTTTCAAGCTGGCATTTATTGCAGAACTTTCTTCTTTTTAAAGGCTGAATAGTGTTCCATTACACACATGCAGGTGCAAGCACGTGTGTGTGTATATCTTTCCTTTTCTCTTTCCTTCCTTCTTTCCTTTTTGAAATTTATTTAAAGAGATGAAATTTCACTGTGTTTCCCGGGCTAGTCTTGAACTTCTGGGTTCAAGTGATACTCTTGCCTCAGTCTCCTGAGTAACTGGGACTACTGATACATGCCACATGCCTGGATAATTTTTAATCCATAGTTGGGAGTCTTACTATGTTTCCTAGGTTGGTCTTGAACTCCTGATCTCAAGCAATCCTCCTGCCTTGGCCTCCGGAGTAGCTGGGACCTCAGGTGTGCTGCTCTGCTTCCCGTATGCCAAATTTTCTTTATCCGACACTCGGGTTGTTTCCACTTCCTGGCTATCGTGAATGATGCTACAATGACCATAGCAGGGAAGAGATATCTTAGGGATACTGATTTCAGGTTTTTTTTGGATATATATTCAGAAGTGAAATTGCTGGATCACATGGTAGTTCTAATTTTAATTTTTTGAAGAATTTCCATATTTTTTTCATGGCAGTGACACCATTTTGCATTCTCACCAACAGTGTGAGTAGATTTCACTTTTTTCACTTTCTTGCCCACCCTTGTCTTTTGTTTTTTGCTAATAGTCATCCTGACGGGTGTGAGGTGATTCCTCATTATGGTTTTGATTTGCATTTCCCTAAAGATTAGGGATGATGGGCATTTTTTTCATGTATCTATTGGCCATTTGTATGTTTTCTTTGGAGAAATGTCTTTTCAAGTTCTCAGCCCATTGAAAAATCAGTAATTAGTATTTTGTTACTGTGTACATTTCTTACATATTTTTGATATTAACCCCTTATGAGGTTTTAAAATATATTCCCTCATTCTGTAGCTTGCATTTCACTCTGTTGATTCTTTGCTATGCAGTTTTTTAGTGTGACACATTTTTGTTTTTCTTGCATACGCTACTGGTATCACATTCATAGAATCAATGCCAAGATCAATGCCATTAGGCTTTTCGCCTATATTTTACTTTAAGAGTTTAAAATTACAGATCATTTGGTTACATGAGCATGCCAGAAACCCCACAACATTTCGGGTCTAGTTTGTAAGTTTTTAGACTGTTTTGAGTTGATTTTTTTTTTTTTGAGTTGGAGTCTCACTCTGTCACCCAGACTGGAGTGGAGTGGCCACTCCTGGCCACCGCAGCCTCGACCTGCTGGGCTCCGGCGATCCTTCCGCCTCAGGCTTCCAAGTAGCTGGAACTACAGGCGCGCGCTACCACGCCTGGCTCATTTTGATTTATTGTCAAGATGAGGTCTCACCAAGTTGCCCAGGCAGGTCTCGAACCTGCGGGCTCAGGCAATCCACTCACCTCAGCCTCCCAAAGGCGCTGGATTACAGGCGAGTTGATTTTTTTTATGTATGGTGTAAGATGAGGGTCCAATTTCATTATTTCCATGTGTAGAATCAGTTTCCCCAACATCATTTGTTGAAGAGACTTTCTTCATTGTGGAATCTTGATACCCTACGTGGATTTATTTCTGGGCTTTCTGTTCTGTTCCATCGGTCCATGCGTTCATCTTTATGCCAGTAACATACTGTTTGATTATTGGAGCCTCTTGCTGTGTTTTGAGATCAGAAAGTGTGATGCCTCCAGATTTGTTTTTTCTCAGGATTTGTTTGGTTCTTCATGGTCATGTATGGTTCCTTAAGAATTTTAGGATTTTTTTTTCTATTTTTAAAAAAATGTCTGAAATTTTGATGGGGTTGAATTGAATCCGTAGAACACTTTGGGTAGTATGAACACTTTAACAATATTAAGTCTTCCAGTTCAACAAACACATAATATCTTTCTATTTGTTTATGTCTTATTTGAATTGGAGTCTCATCCTGTCACCTAGACTGGAGTGCGGTGGCCGACCTGCTGGACTCCAGCGATCTCCGCCTCAGCCTTCCAAGTAGCTGGAACTACAGGCACGCACTATAAGCCCGGCTAATTTTTGATTTATTGTAGAGAGGAGGTCTCGCCAAGTTGCCCACGGGCTCAGGCAATCCACTCACATCGGCCTCCCAAAGTGCTGGGATTACAGGTTGAGCCACCAAGACCGGCTATTTTCTTCTTTTTTTTTTTTAACAAAAATTCAGGTTCTCACTCTGTAACCAAGGCTGGAGTGTGATGGTATTATCATGGCTCAGTCTTGACCTCCTGGGCTCAGGCTGTTCTGCCTCAGCCTCACAAATAGTTGGGAACATAGATGTCTGCCACCATGGCTGGTTAATTTTTAAATTTTTTTGTAGAAACAAGGTCTATTTTTCTCAGATTGGTCTCAAACACCTGGACCCAAGCAATTCTTCTGCCTCAATCTCCCAAAGTGCTGGGATGACAGGTGTGAGCCATCATACTCAGCCTTACACAACTGATTTTTGTATGTTGATTTTTAAATTCTATGACTTTACTGAATTTGTTTATTAATTCTAAGTTTTCTGATAGAATTTTTGGCGGTTTTTAAAAAATTTATAAGTTTTGTTGTCTGCCAACAGTAATAATTAGTTTTCTTCCTTTCAGGTTTGGATGTTTTTTTAATTTTTTTTTCTTGTCCTAGTGCTCTGGTTAGGACTTCCAGTACTAATGTTAACCAGAAGTGGTGAGAGTGGGCACCCGTGTTTTGTTCCTGATTTTAGACAAAAAGCTTTCAGTTTTAAACTACTGAATATAATGTTAGTTGTGGGCTTTTCATATATGACCTTTATTAGACTGAGTCATTTTTTTCTACACTTTAATTTTTTTTTCCATGAAAGGGTGTTAAATTTTGTCAAAAACCTTTTTCTGCATAAATTGAGATAGTCATGTGATTTTTATTTATTATTTTATTGATGCGGTATATCACATTAATTGATTTTTATGTATTGTGTCATTCTTACACCAGGGATAAATCCCACTTGGCCGTGGCATATGATCCTTTTAATGTTGCTGGTGGGTGGTTTGCCAGTATTTTGCTGAGAGTTTTGCATCTATATCAGAGATACCGGACTGCTTTTTTAAGAAATGGTGGTTACCTAACTTTGGTGTCAAAGTGATGTTGACCTCATAAAATGAGTTTGGAAGTGCTCAATTTTCTTCAATTTTTTTGAAAAAAATTGAGAAGGATTGGCATCAACTATTTTAATTGTTGGTAAAATTCACTGGTGATACCATCTGGTCCTGGGCTTTTCTTTGTTGGGAGGGTTTTGATTACTGATTCAGTCACTATTCTAGTTATGAATCTGTTCAGAGTTTCTGTTTCTTCAACATTTGGTTTTGGTCTGTTGTATATTTTTAAGAATTTATCTATACCTTTAAGTTATCCCGTTTTTTGGCATATACTTATTGATATCAGCCTCTTATGTTCCTTTTTTCCTGTGGCATGAGTTTTTTGAGTAGGAGTCTGTAGTGCAGTGGCATGCTTGTAGCCACCACAGCCTTGACCTGCTGGGCTCAGGCGATCCTTCCACCTCAGCCTTCCAAGTAGCTGGAACCACAGGCATGTGCCACCATGCCTGGCTAATTTTTTGATTTATTGTAGAGATGAGGTCTTGCCAAGTTGCCCAGGCTGGTCTCAAACCCATGGGCTCAGGCAACCCTCTAGCCTCCACCTCCCAAAGTGTTGGGATTACAGACGTGAGCCACTGTGCCCGGCATAAAGTGAGTTTCTTATGTGTAGTATATAGTTGGGTCATTTAAAAAACCCATGCAGCAGTCGCTCTATGTCTCTTTATTGAAGAGTTTAATCCATTTATATTTTAAATACTTATAGATAGTGAGGAATTTACTATTGCCATTTTGATAGTTATTTGCAATTAGTCCTATAGGTTTGTTTTTTTTTTAGTCTGTCTTTTCCTCCCTTGCTGTCTTTCTTTGTGTTTTGTTGATTTTTTATATTAATATGCTTTGATTAATTTCCATTTTTATTTTGTGTAAGTATTACAGACACTTTTTTGTAGCTACCTTGAGGCTTAAATAAGATACCTTTTAGCAATCTAATTTAATTTGATAATAACTTAAGGTCAATCTCATGCAAAATCTCTACACTTTAACTTGTCCCTTATGTTATCAATATCGTTATTTACATCTGTTTATCTTATTTTTTCCATTTTTATTTTTTTTGAGTTGGAGTCTCACTCTTTCACCAAGACTGGAGTGCAATGACATGCTCACGGCCACGGCAGGCTTGACCTGCTGGGTTCAAGCAGTCCTTTTGCCTCAGCCTTTCAAGTTACTGAAACTACAGGTGTGCACTACCAAGCCCGGCTAATTTTTTTTATTTATTGTAGAGACGAGATCTCACCAAATTGCCCAGGCTGGTCTCGAACCTGTGGGCTCAGGCAATCCTCTCACCTCAGCCTCCCAAAGTGCTGGGATTACAGGCTTGAGTCACCGCACCTGGCCTATCTCTGCTTAAACATATTTTTAGCAATAGTTATTTTTAATAGTTTTGTCTTTTAACTTTTATATTTGTATTAAAATTGATTTATCACCACCATTACAGTCATATAGTATTCTGTATTTATTTACATGTTTACCTTTCCTATTGAATTTTATATTTCCTTGCACCATCATGTTGCTGTTTATTACCTTTCATTTCTCTTTGGCAGTGCATGTAAGAGAGGTCAAGCAGTGATGAACTTCCTTAACTTTTGTTTGAGATAGTCTTTATATTTTTCATTTTTGAGCGACAGTTTTGCCAGGCTTAATATTAATAGTTGGTCATTTTTTCCTTTTGGCATTTGAATTACACCATCCCACTCTCCTCTAGCATGTAAAATTTCTCCTAAAAAAAAAAAACACTGAGAGTAATAGTTTATTTATTTATTTAAATTTTAAAGACTGTGGCCAGGCTTGGTGGCCCAGCCTGTAATCCCAGCACTTTGGGAAACTGAGGGCAAGAGGATTGCCTAAGCCCGCGGGTTCAAGACCAGCCTGGGCAACTTGGCGAGGCCTCGCCCCTACAATAAATCAAAAAATTAGTCAGGCTTTGGAAAATTTTCAACCATTCATCTTTTCTTTATGACTTTTTTTCCCCTCCTTGGTGGTACACACCCTGGAGAGGGAGGCTCTGTGTCATTCTTATTTATTTTTTTACTTCAGTAGAGTTAGGGGGCACAGATAGCTTTTGGTCTGGGCTTTAAGTGTACTCTCCACATCCATCTGTGTACATTGTAGCTGATAGGTGATTTTTTTTTTTTTTTTGAGTTGGAGTCTCACTCTGTTGCCCAGACTGGAGTGCAGTGGCCGCTCCCGGCCACCGCAGCCTCGACCTGCTGGGCTCCGGCGATCCTTCCGCCTCAGCCTTCCGAGTAGCTGGAACTACAGGCGCACTACCACACCTGGCTGATTTTTTGATTTATTGTAGAGATGAGGTCTCGCTGCCCAGGCGGGTCTCGAACCCGTGGTCTCAGGCAATCCACTCACCTCAGCCTCCCAAAGGCGCGGGATGACAGGCTGAGCCACCGAGCCCGGCTGATAGGTGACTTTTAAAAATTCCTCCCCCACTTCTGCGTCTCCAGCATCCATTATACCATTCTCTATGTCTATGTGGATCCTTGGCTTAGCACTGAGGTTTGGATTTCTGTTCCTGTGTTAGTTTACCTGAGATGATGTTCTCCAATTCCATCCAGGTTGCTGCAAAAGATATTATTTCATTTTTTTGATAGCTGAATAGTATTCCATAGTGTATATATACCACATTTCGTTATCCAATTATTAGTTGATGAGCATTTAGGCTAATTCCACATCTTTGCAGTAGTGAATGAATTGTGCTGTAATGAACATGCAGGTGCAGGTGTCTTCTTCATACAATGATCTCTGTTCCTTTGGGTAGATACCTAGTAGTGGGATTGCTGGATCACATGGCAGATCTACTTTTTGTTATTTGACAAATATCAGTGCTGATTTCCACAGAGGTTGTACCAATATACATCACCACCATCAGTGTATAAGTGCTCCCTTTCCTCTGCATCCATGCCAGCATCTATTGTTTTCTGATTTTTTAATGATGGTCATTCTGACTGGAACAAGGTGGTTTTGATCTGCATTTCCCTGACAATGAGTGATGTTGAACATTTTTTAATATGTTTGTCAGCCATTTGAATATCTTCTTTTGAGAGATGTCTGCTCATGTCATTTGCCCACTTTTTTTTTTTTTGGTACATGCCTGTGGTTCCAGTTACTTAGAAGACTGAGATGCCCTGTTTTTAATAGAGTTATTTGCTTTTCTTGTTGCTGATTTGAGATCTTTGTAGATTCCGAATGTTAGTCCTTTGTCAGATGTATAGTTTGCAAATTTCTTCTTCCATTCTGCAGGTTGCCTGTTTGCTCTATTGATTATTTCTTTTGCTGTGCACAAGCATTTTAGTTTCATTAAGTCTCGCTTATTTTTGTTTCTGTTGCATTTGTTTTTGAGGTTTTAGCCATAAATTTGTTGCCTATGCGACGTTCAGAAGAGTTTTTCTTAGGTTTTCCTCTAGGATTTTAATTGCTTTCGACCTTTACGTCTTTAATCCATTTCAGGTTAATTTTTGTGTATGAGGGAAGAGAGGGAGAGAGTTACATTTTTCTGCTTGCAGCCATCCAATTTTTCCAGCACCTTTTGTTGAATAAGGTATCCTTTCCTCAGTGTATGTTTTTGCCTGCTTTGTTGAGGATCAGTTGGTTGTAGGTATTTGGGTTTATTTCTGAATTCTCACTTCTGTCCATTGGTCCATGTGTCTGCTTCTGTACCAGTACCATGCTGTCTTAGTTACTACAGCCTTAAAGTATAATTTGAGTCAGGTAATGTGATGCCTCCAGCTTTGTTCTTTTTGCTTAGAATGGCTTTGGTTATTTTGGCTCTGTTTTTGGTTTCATATGAATCTTAGCATTGCTTTTTTTTTTTTTTTAAATTCTGGGAAAAATGATGTTGGTAGGTGGATAAGGTTTTGTTGAATCCGTAGATTACTTTGGGTAATATGGTCATCTTCACAATGTCAGTTCTTCCAATTCGTGAACACAGGATGTTTCTCCATTTGTTTGCATCCTCTACAATCTCTTTCAGAAGACTGTTGTAGTTCTTCTTGTAGAGATCTTTCACCTCGTTGGCTAAAGACATTCCTAGCTATTTTAGCTTTTTCACTACTATTGTAAGTGGAATTGAGATCTTGATTTGATTCTCAGCTTGGATGCCATTGGTGCATAGGAGTGCTGTTGATTGGTACGTGTTGATTTTGTATCCTGAAGTTTTACTAAATTTGTTTATCAAATTCAGGAGACTTTTAGAGGAGTCTTTAAGATTCTCTAGTTATAATATATTGTTGGCATACAGAGATAGTTTTATTTCTTCTTTTCCAATTTGGATATGCTTTATTTCTTTTCCTTGCCTGATTGCTCCGGCTAGGGCTGCCAGTACTTGTTGAATAGGAGTGGTGAAAGTGGACATCCTTGCCTTGTTCCAGTTCCGAGGGGAAATATGTTCATCTTTTCTTCATTTAGGATGACAATGGCTGTGGGTTTATTATTTTGAGGAATGTTCCCTCTATGCCTATTTTGCTGAGGGTTTTTATCACAAAGAGATGCTACATTTCTCAAGTGTTTTTCTGCATATATTGAAATGATCATATGATTTTTGTTTTTAATTCTGTGAAGCTAGTGGATCACATTTATTGACATGCATGTTGAACCACTGCTTGCATCTCCAGTATAAAACCCATTTAGTCGTGGTGTTTTTTTTTATGTGTTGTTGAATTTGGTTTGCCAATACTTTGCTGAGCATTTCACATCTATGTTTATAAGGGATATTTATTTCTTTGCTGTGTCTTTTCTTGGTTTTATTATCAGAGTGATACTGGCCTCTCAGAATGAGTTAGGGAGAATTCCCTCCTCTTCAATCTCGTGGAACAGCTTCAGTAAAATTAATACTAGTTCTTTCTGGAAGATCTGGTAGAGTTCAGTTGTGAGTTCATCAGGTCCTGGACTTTTTGTTGGGAGACTTCTAATTACTGTTTCAATCTTGCTCTTCATTATCAGTCTGTTCAGAGTTTCTATTTCTTTTCTTTTCTTTTTTTTTTTTGAGTTGGAGTCTCACTCTTGACCCGACTGGAATGCAGTGGCACACTCCCAGCCACTGCAGCCTCGACCTACTGGGCTCCAGCAATCCTTCTGCCTCAGCCTACCAAGCAGCTCGAACTACAGGAGCGCGCTACCACGCCTGGCTCATTTTTGATTTGTTGTAGAGACAAGGTCTCGCCAAGTTGCCCGGGTGGGTCTTGAACCCACGGGGTCAGGCAATCCACTTGCCTGGGCATCCCAAAGTTCTGGGACGACAAGCTGAGCCACTGAGCTCCGCCCAGAGTTTGTATTCCTTACTGATTCAAGGTTGAGGGTTGTATGTTTCCAATAATTTATTCATGTTTTCTACATTGTTCAGTTGGTTTGCATAGAGAGGTTCAAAATAGTCTTGGATGACCTTTTGAATTTCCATTGTATCAGTTGTTATGTCTCCATCTTTATTTCTGATTGAGCTAATTTAAATCTTCTCTCTTTCTTTCTTAATTAATCTGGCTGGTGGTCTATCAATTTTGTCTATCTTTTCAAAGAACCAACTTTTTGTTTCATTGATCTTTTGCCTTTTTAAGAAAATTTAAATTTCATTTAGTTCTGCTCTGATCTTTATTTCTTTTCTCCTGCTGACTTTGGACTTGGCTTGTTTATGATTTTCTAATTCCTTGAGGTGTGATGTTAGGTTGTTGATATGTGATCTTTTAGTCTTATTAATGTAAGCCTTAAGTGCTTTATTATTTTTTTTCTGTGCACTGTTTTGACTTGTTCAGAGGTTTTGATAACTTGTTTTATTGTTACCATTCATTTTGAGGAATTTTTATTTACTTTTTATTTTTATTTTTTTCAGTTGAAGTGACACTCTGTTGCCCAGGCTGGAGTGCAGTGGCATGCTCACAGCGATTGAAGCCTCGACCTGATATGTTCAGGTGATCCTTCTGCCTCAGCCTCCCAAGTAGCTAGAACTACAGGCATGCGCCACCACACCCAACTAATTTTTTGATTTATTGTAGTGATGAAGTCTCATCAAGTTGCCAGGGCTGGTCTTGAAACTGTGAGCTCAGACAATCCTTTCAACTCAGCCTCCCAAAGAGTTGGAATTATAAGTGTGAGCCACGACGCCTGGCCAAGAATTTTTAAATTTTCACTTTGATTTCATTATTGACTCAAGGATCATTCAGGAGCAGATTGTTTACCTTCCATGTTTTTTTTGTTTGGATTTGTGAGAATTCTTCTTGGAGTTAATTTCTAGTTTGATTTCACCATGGTCTGACAAAGTGTTTGGTATGATTTTGATTTTTTTTTGAATTGATTAAGACTTTATTTGTGGTCATGATATTGTCTATAGTAAATAATTCTTCATGAGCTGATGAAAAATTGTATATTTTGTAGTTTTGGGGTAGAAGGTTGTGTAGATGTCTTTTTTTCCCATTTGTTTTAGGGTCTGGTTTAACTCCAATGTTTCTTTGTTGAATTTCTGTTTTGATGATCTGTCTATTGTTGTCAATGATGCGTTGAAGTGTTCCACTATTATTGTACTGCTGTCTGTCTCTTTGTTGAAGGTTTAGTATAAATTTTTTTTATAAAGCTGGAGGCTCTGGTGTCAGATGCATTTATATTTATCATTATATAATAGCTGTCTTTGTTTTCTTTTTCTTTTTTTTACTGTTGTTGAAAAAAGTGTTTAAAAACTTAAAAAAGTGAAAAAACTATTTATCTGATACAAAAATGGCTGCTCCTACTTATTTTTTGTTTCCATTTGCCTGGAATATTTTTCCCCATACTTTACTATGAGTCTACAGGAGTCTTAGTTAAGTCGGTCTCTTTGAGGCAGCCGATATTTGGGTTGTGTTTTTAAATCCATACTTCCAGTCTCTATCTTTTTAGTTGGGTATTGAGAACATTTACCTTCATAGTTAATAACGATATGTAAGGTACTGATCCATTCATCACATTGGTTGTTTTATTTTCTCTGTTGTGATGGTGTCTTGATTTCAGCATTTTTTAAAATTGGTGTATTTTGACCTTTTGTTTCAGTGTTTAAAATTCCTTTCAATATTTTTTGTAAAGTTCGCATAGTGGTGACAAATTCCTTCAGTGTTTGTTTGAGAAAGACTTCATTTCTTCTTCTTTTATGAAACCTGGTTTTGTGAGATGTAGATCCTGGCTGACTGTTATTCTGTTTGAGAAGATTAAAAACGGGACCACAGTCCCTTCTGGTTTGTAGGTTTCTTCTGAGAAGTATCCTGTTAGTCTGATAGGTTTACCTTTGTAAGTTATTTGATGCCTTTGTCTCACTGCTCTTAAAAACTTTTCCTTTACATTAACTTTGTATAGCTGAAGGATTATGTCTTAGGGATGATGTTTTTGAGATGAATCTTCTGGGAGTTCTTTGGGCTTCTTGTATCTGTATGTTTAAATTTCTGGCAAAACCAGGAAAGTTTTTCTCCATTATTCTTTCAAAGAGTCTTTCCAAAACTGTTGTCCTTTTTTCATCTTAGTAACACCTAATGATTCTTAGGTTTGGACATTTTACATAATTCCACACTTCTTACAGATTTTGTTCCATTTTATTGATTCTTTTTTCTTTATTGTTGTCTGATTGAGTTGATTCAAAAGCCTTGTCTTTAAGTTCTGAGATCCTTTCTTCTGCTTGTTCTAGTCACTGTTAAAACTTTCCACTGCATTTTGTAATTCCCTGCATGGTTCTTTCATTTATAGAATTTCAGCTTTTTTTAAAGGTGTCTGTCTCTTTTGAAAATTTTTTATCCATGTCCTGAATAGTTTTTTTCAATATTTACATTGATTTTCACTTTTTTCCTGAAGCTCATTCAATTTTATAGTCAATGTTTTGAACTCTAGGTCTGATATTTTAAGCATTTCATTTTGATTACAGTTTATTGCTGACTAGTTGGTATAGCCTTTGGAGGACGTTAAAGAACTCTGTTTCCATATTGCCAGAATTCTTTTTCTGCTTCCTTCTCATTTAGATAGACTAATTCTTCTTATTTGAGGCTGGCAGGGAGCTGATGTAGGTACTGTAGGGTTCCCTTAGTTATATATAGCTGTGGTGTGGTGGGTTTCTTAATTGCCAGCTGTGGCAGTCCTGTGCCTTGTACTGCACTGGCTCACGGCATCCCGGGTGTTCATAGTTGTTTGAAAAGTGGTGTTAGCTGGGTTCTGGGATGAGGTCTTCTCCAGAGTTAAGGTATTATATCCTATGTGGTGGGCTGTACTGTTGACCTTCAGTCAGGTGTGATACTTGTGGGAGAAAGCTCGCCTCACTGGTGACCTTGGCATTTCTCCTTGGCGTGTGTTGCCTCAAGGAGGTACCCAGCCAGCCTAGGTGGAGGCCAAGACTCTAGGGATTACTCAAGTTCTCTGTTCGTTTTAAGCATTTGAGGAGGGTGTTGGAGGAAATGGACCCAAACACAAGTACATGCTTCTAGTCACTCCAATGGGGATTAGGAGACTGTCTCACACTACTGGGGCAACACTGCCATGCAGGGCAGACAGAGAAGAGTTTCCATGGTGAGTGAGAGGTTTCTATGGCAACAAGTCTCACTTGGCTCTGCTTTAACCTCAGGTTAGTACATGATCTGAGTGTCAGAATGCAGCCTGCTTTAGGGACTTAGTTCTTCTGGTGTAGCCCACTGTAGCCAGGAACTGACTGCCGTGTAGAGTTTGCCCTTGGGGCCTGTCTCCTCCCAGGCTGGCAAGAAAGCAGGCTGCACATGGGTTGAGTTTTGGGGTGACAGCTGCTGAGGATAAACCGCTCCATGTGGTTTTGGTGGAGCATGACTGAGGGCCAGACAGTTTCCCAAGAGGGCCTGGAGTCCTGCGAGGCTCAGGAGGTCAACCAAGTCAGTGGCATGAGCATAGAACTCCTGGGGAGTTTGTTCTTGGGGCCTGTCCTCTCCCAGGCTGGTAGAAAGTGGCTGCTCAAGGGTTGAATTCCTGGGCTAGGATGGCTATGGCTGAACCGCTCACGTGGATTTTGGCAAAACAAGGCTGTGGGTAAGGCAGGGTCCTCTGAGGGATTAGTGTCCTGCAGGCACAGGGAGCCCACCAAGTCCATGGCAGATGCACAGAACTCCTGAATTCCCTGCAATCACTTTCCTCACTGCGTCTGGAGGCTGGTGGTAGACTGCGGTGGTCCAGGAGAGAGTCTAGCTGGTTCCAGTATGGGATGATGGATTTTTCTCTTCTTTATATTATGTATTTGTTATCATTTTTATTATTTTTTTAAAAAATTGTGGGGCATGCTGCTGGCCTGTTTCCTCTCTGAGTTCTGAAGAAAAACTCTCTCTACCTTGTTTTACTCTGTAGGAGAAACTCTAGCTGCTGCACGTTGACCATCTTTCTGTCCAATCCCATTATTTCTTTGAATAATTTTCTGATTCCTTTTCTTTTTCTCTTCCTTCTGGAACTTTAATAATTTGTATATTGGTCTTCTTGATGGTGTTCCTTAAGTCCCCTAAGCTTTCTTCACTTTTTAAACTTTCTTTTTGTTCTTCTTACTAAATAATTCACAATGGCCTGTTTTCAAGTTTTGAAAATTATTTCTTCTGCTTAATCTAGTTTGCTGGGAAACCCCTCTAGCAAAATTTTCAGTCCAATTATTACTTTCTTCAGTGTTCTGTTTTATTTTATATTTTAAATATTTTTCTATCTCTTTGTCGAATCTCTAACATTATCCATGTATTATTCTCTTGGCCACAGTGAGCAACTTTAAGACAAGTATTTTGAATTCTTTGTCAGGTAAGCCATATAACTCTGCTTGATTAAGTTTGATTTCTGGAGAGTAATCTTTTTTCTTTTTTAAACATATTTGCCCGATTCATTATTTTTTCTTGACTCTGTGCAGGTGTCTGCACATTAGACAAACCAGGTACTACTTCTGGTCTTCACAGAAGGGCCTTGTACAGGATATGACCTCCATCAATCAGATTGGGAAGAGATTCTGAGGGTGTCTACCAAATATTTACCTCCCTAGGGAGAAGCAAGTTGCTATCGTTTGTGCTCACTCATTTTGTGAGGAGAAGGAAGGGGAGCTGGCCCAAGTCTTTGCTAACCTAGGCTGCTGTTTTCATTCTTCTCTAGACTGGTAAGTTGTGGTGGGCTCATCTGAGCTCCAAGAATGACAGGACCAAGGTTAGTTATTTGGGGAGCTCCCTTGGGAAACTTGGAGTGTTGAACAGGGGAACCAACCTCTCCCTTTCCTGGGAGAAACTAGGAGCTAGGAGATCTCTTCTTGGTTGCATGACACAATACTAGAAACAGAATTTCAGCGAATGAGTATCCCAAATCTCCATAACAGTTTGGCGAGTCTGGTTTTGTAGTTGCCTGAAGGAAACCAAGAGCACAAGCTGACAGAGTCCTCGTGTCCTTTGTTTTATGTTCAAGGAACTAAGCCTACATTTCCTTTTCCTCCCCTGGCCTTTTGGTTGCATTTCTATGGATAGCCAAGCAGGGCCAAGTCTCGCTCGAACCGGCTCATCCTAAGTGATTGCCTTGCTTAGCACAGATATTAAGATACGCATAGTTTAGTCATTGATACTTACTCTGCTTGTGTGATTCAACTCAGACATTAACACATCCTGCTTGTAAGGTTTCAGCCTTCCTTTGTGAGATTTTTGTCCTATATAAGAGGCATGTGATAAAATAAACTTGCTCTCTCTTGCCCCTTGCTACCTGAGAGGGAGTCCTCCCAATCCCGCTGTTTCTCTGTCTCTTTCTTTTCTCATTCCCTCCCCCCAACTCAGGCCCTGATCAGCGGAGGCTGGACCCCCGCAGTTGCCTAGAGTGCAGGAGCTTCTCACTTGGTTTTTGTATTTCTCACAAAGGAAATTTGTCCATGAATTGTTGCTGAAGTGGGAAGTTTGTGGGGAAAGGATGGTCCCAGCTTTTCTATTCCAGCATCTTGTTATTGTCAAGTGTTGATGTTTTGTCTGTGTTCAGATATGGTAAGAGTGGTCTTGATTTTGTCGTGATTAATCATGGCTGCAGAATGACCTTGTCTGATGTTGGTGCTCTGAGAAATGATTTGTGTCCAAAAACAGAGCACTCAAACCTATCTCTGAAAATGGTTCTCTTTTCCAGAACTTTGTCATTTACTCTGAGGAACTAGGAACCCGTTCCGAGGTTTAAACAGAAGAATGTCACTTTGGTCTTGTGTTTAAAAGAGACTACTTGGGATGTTAGGTGGATAATTTGTTTTATAATACAGTGCTTTTACATACTTGGGAAGACATAAATCTGTGTACTAATCTTTCATAAAATTGCTTCAAATACTCCTTTTTTTCTGATGATTAGATTTTTTCAAGGCATCTTTCATTATGTCTTAATGAATATGACAGAATATAACCAGAAAAATAGCAACCCTGATTTTTTTATATAGGTTAATTTAATGCTTTTTCTACCAAAAATTCAACCAAAGTTTTGAAAAAAATTTTTTTTAAGAGTCCTGGTTTAATAACTTACCACTTGTATATCTAATCCTGAATTGCACCCCACATCTTTAAATTAAAAAAATAAAAAATAAATAAAATCAGACAATAAAGCTTAAAAATAAATTTTTACTTGAGTCTTTCTCACATAATCAATACACTTAATTATATTAGCTTAAACAGAAAAGAAAAGAAAAGGAGAAAGAAAATACTAGGCACTTGATTTTATACTGTAGAAATAAAAGGCCAATTTTTATTTCACCTAGTCACCATTTTGTTTTAAGTTGAAACCTCTCAATCTGAATACCCAGAAGTATATTTTACACAAGCAAATAGAAAACCTTCTCAGAGATTAGAAGTCCCAGGGCTAAATAAAACTTTTCCTCCATTTGAGAATTGAAGGAGCATTTAGAGAAACGTGTTTTGTGCTGGGCTGCCCCATTGGAGAACATTTCTGAATCTGTCATGCCAAGCTTGGAGATAGGACATTGAACAGAACAATGTGAATATCCTCTTCTGACAACTTATTTCTCTAAAACTTTTGTGTCATATGTCTGCACCTACACATATGTATTCTAATACCTATAGTTTAAAATGCAATTATTTAATATTTAAACCACTCAAAAACATTGTAAAGATTGTAACGAAAACCTACCACCTGGATTTAACAGATATTGACATGCATGACAAAATATAACTTCAGACATTTTCTTAGAGATGAATGGACTTAAAGTTTTGATATCTGTCGACAGGAAGTGAGGAGGAAAAGCTTCTATGGAATGCCAAATGGATGGACTGTGTCAATATGACTTAAGTACTGTGGATGATATTTAAACATTTCTATTGTATTTTTGCCACCTGTGTGATTTCAAGTACTTATTTTCCTTCTACTATTGATCCATATGTTGTAATACGCTACTCAGGTATTAAGGATGTCTAGAATATGAATAATTTTTATAAAATGTGGTCTACAAAAGGAAAAACACTTTGTGAAAATTGTTCTGAAAAGGAAGATGCCTAAATAAATATTTCTAAAATGCATCCTTTTTTACATTCGTTTTTCTTTTTGGCTGCTTTCTTCCATTTTAGTTGTTTTTCTCTACCTCAAACAGTTCTGGAAAGACTCAGTTCTAAGCCTACCATCTTTTTTAGTATTTCCTTTCTTAGTCATGCCTATTCTAAGATTTTGGGTAATATATTAGGTTGCTTTATATTTTCTCTGAATTAAATGTGATTCTAAAAGAAAATGCACATACCTACACACATATCATTCCATAACACATATTTTCTAAAAAAAAAAAAAGATTACATCTGAAAATTAGAATTAAATGTAACCAAAGTTATAAAATCAGGTGCATTTTGTGTTTTGATTTTAAATTTGTGCTATTAATATATAGAGTTTTGTACTTCATTATTTTTTATATCAGCATTGCAAATGCATTCATGTTATCCTGAACTAAAAAATTAATTTTAATATTTATCTCTATTTCTCTCTCTCGCCCAGGCTTATAAGCTATACCTTTCCCTTCGTGAAGATGAAAATATCAGCTTCTAGTTCCTGCCCAATGACCACATTCGGCCACAGTCAGTATTTTGAGAAAACTAGATTTGTCAAGGAAGCAAAATTAGGATGTGCACCTGCTCTTGTGCAGAATTCCTGATGGGCCAAGCATGGATGACTTTGCCATACGCTTGCCTTCCTCAGGCCCCTTTGCACTGAAGCTTGAGGCCCTCTGCCTCTTCGGTGTCTCTAGTCTATCTCAACGGCTCATCTCACTCTGTTGGTCTTTGCAGTATTCTCTCTCTGCTCCTCTGCCCTCCAGTGTCTCCCCTGTCAGTTTTCCATATAACTAGTGATGTGTCATTCTTATGAAGCACAGACCTGATCACATTCTGCTTAACGACCAAGCTAGCAAGCAAGGAATGTAAACTAATTTTAATGGCTTTTGTGACCTTCACGAACCGACTTTGGCCTATCTTTTCAGTATCTTCCGTATCATTACAGATATATCCTACCATGTGACTGTGTACCATTCCATGAAAACTGCATTTTTTGTCTCTGTGCTCTTTTGGCTAAGTTGTTTTTTCTATATGCAGTGTCTTTTCATGCCGCTTTGCTTGGCACAGTGTTATGCATTCTCCAAGACCAAGTCAAATGTCACTGTTTCTCCAAGAACAAATCACAAACTCTTCTTGTGACCCTATCGCTGTATGTCCAACCCTTACAGCACTTATCCAAGTGTGTGTTCTTGTGTACAAATCAAACTCCTCTGAGAAACCTTTGTCTTCTTAAAGTAGCACAAGCTTTGAAGCATAGGGTTTGAATTCCAGCACTGTCACCTTCGGCTCTGAAGACTTTTGATTATGATTTCTTTGAGGTCCTAGTCACCCTTATATTTTTGTATCCTAGTACCTAGCAAAGTGTCTAACAGGTAGTAATCTCTCAAATATTTATCGAATGAATGATGGTCCATGTAAACAGAGATTTAATATAGGCATTGGTAGAGGATGCAACTAAAGATGTCTATGATATGCTCTACTAATGCCAAGTGTATAAACTCTAGTTGGGCTTGAGATATAGCCAACACAGTGAGAAAATCACATCTTGTCATTCTGTAATGATGTACTTTCAATTTGACTTCTGATTAGGTAGACAAACCAGACACCCAAATTCTACTTTCTTATTTACTTGCACAAAATAATATTCAGGCTGAGACAACGGGTTTCTATTCTTTAAACTCATAATTTGTAACTCAGAGGTCTTCAATCCTTCAAAATTTGGTTAAATACAAAATCAAACCTAATTCAGACCATTAATCACAGAGCTCCTAATGTTCTATTCAGCTCTGATAGCTATATTCTCTGAAAGAAAACTGCAGCGATTATAAAACAGCTATTCCTGTTGGCTTGGCAATTTCAACTTCTTTGGGATTTGACCCAACTCTACATTTATTAAACCCTATTTTCCCACTTGTGAGGAATAAGGGACATTGGGAAATTGTGCACATTATCTTCAGCGATGTTGCATTCAACATTACCAAGAGTAAGCCAGAGCTGTGAACCAGGATGAGTGGAATATGTCATTCTGCCTGCCCAGTGTCTGTTTCTCCTTCTGGTCATAGCACCCTCATTTTGCATGAGGGATAGAATTCCTCCGCACTGTCTCAATCTTGCTAGAACTGCAAACCAATGTGTTTTTTCTCCCCTGTGCTGTCAGTGATGACTGACCTAGGCCAACTAGATATTCTCTGTCTGTTCTGGACACCACACTCAGATGTCTAGGCATTCACTCATTCCTGCTACCCTTCCTTCTAGTGCCCAAAGGCTGGTTTTGCAATTTCCCTTAATTTCTTCCATCTCCTGAGGTTCTTGCAGTAAGTCCCTTTTTACCAGTTATGAAGAGAGTAGATTCCTGTTGCCTATAACCAGAAGATCTTAACTAACATATACAGGAAGATTTGTTTTACAAGGAAGACTATTTTAATCTCAGCATTACTTTAAGCAATGTCAAGGAGTTATACTCAATCCACTGTTTAATAACCAATGTCTAGCAGCAGATGGCTTCTACGTGCCTGGGAGCAGTCTGCCAGCCCTTCTGAACCTCTGCTTTCTCATCTGTAAAACGACCATTATAAAACTACTAGATACGTTTTTTGCAGGCTTACTGGGACAGCAAATTTTAAAAAATGAATGAAAGTGTTTTTCAAATCACGAAGAACTCTATAAAGTAAGGTATTTATCTCTCATTTATCATTTTAACAAGAATTTCCTACCACATAAACTGTTCCTGCAAAGAAAAAAAATTTTTTTTGCCATAGGGATATTTTAGTGTTTATAGTACATATTTCAAAGAAGTAGCCAACTCTTTTTCAAAGTGTGGAATCTACACATCTGAACACTGACAATGCCCGAAGCAGGTACAATCACTCGTTGCTTTACTTTGGTTAAAATAATTTCCAGTATTGCCAGTACTTTCTTTTAGTGGGTATATAGAATAAAAGGTATGTATTTAAGAGATATTTTTGAGGAAGAACAGCATAAAATTGTACTAAAAAATGGAATTTTAAGTCATAGTATCCAATTAGTAAATTCAGTTGACATTTATTTTTCTCTGTAAACTGTAATGTCAGACCTTGTTGTCATTCCAGAGGGCCAGCCATGTACAGTGAAAAAGCACACTTGGTTGTCAACTGGAGTCCCTGGATCCAAGTCCAGTCTGTTTTGTTCATTGTTTTTGTGTTTTTGTTAGAGTCTCACTCTGTTGCCCAGGCTGGAGTGCAGTGGCATGCCCAAAGCCACCGCAGCCTCGACCTGCTGAGCTCAGGTGATCCTTCCACTTCAGCCTTCCAAGTAGCTGGAACTACAGGTGTGCCCCATGATGCCTGGCTAATTTTTTGGTTTGTTGTAGTGATAAGGTCTTGCCGACTTGCCCAGGCTGGTCTCAAACCTGTGGACTCGGGCGATCCTCTCACCTCAGCCTACCAAAGTGCTGGGATTATAGGCATGAGCCACCGCGTCTGGCCTTGTTTTTCTGTTTTTAGGAAACTGGTTTACCTCTGCACCTTTTCCTCATCTGCCAGATCAACTCAATCTGTCCTGTGTTGTAAGAATCAAATGAAACTATGAATTCTTTCTGAAGTGCAAAACGTGATCAAAATATAAGTTAATATTTGTTCACCAGGAATTATTGTCTGCCTGCAATCAAATATTTGCTTGATGAAATTCACATTTCACCTATCTCATGATTACCTTTTGCTAAACAAGCTTTTTGGTCTTTTTCTTTTTAGGGAATTCTATGATTGATTTTAAGAAAATATGCAGATCAGTGTTATATGAGGCTGCTCTGTGTGGACAAAGACCAGTATCCACAGTATCCCCTTGGAGTTTGTTAGAAATTCGCATTCCTGGGCTCCATTTCAGATGGATTAAGAAAGAGTCTTGAGGCGGGGACCAGAAATCTGTGTTTTGTCAGGGCCTCCAGGGATCCTGATGCCTGCTTAAGTGCAGAAGCACTGGCTTAGACCTTTCCATTCCAGTTACTCATCTATATGCCAAATGTAGTTCATTTTAGTCATACTAATGATGATGTCAATGAAAACTAGTATAATAAAATATAGTATAAAAATATAGTATCATAAAATAATGATAGTATTTTTTTTTTCGAGTTGGAGTCTCATTCTGTCATTCAGGCTGGAGTGCAGTGGCACACTCACGGCCACCCCAGGGTCGACCTGCTGGGCTCCGGCAATCCTTCCACCTCAGCTTTCCAAGTAGCTGGATCTACAGGAGCGTGCCACCATGCCCGGCTAATTTTTTAAAATTTATTGTAGAGATGAGGTCTCTCCAAGTTGCCCGAGCTGGTCTTGAACCCGTGGATTCAGGCAATCCACTCACCTCGGCCTCCTAAAGTACTGGGATGACCAGCTGAGTCACCGAGCCTGGCCAATGATAGTGCTAATAATTATAATAATTATTTTTATCCTTTAGGCTAATATTCGTCAGAAGCCTGAGTGACCCCCAAAAGGTAATAGCATGCAGCATAAAAGTGTTCTTACTCAGAGTAAAAAATTCCAGTCCTTACTATCCCTACAGGTCCTCTCTGGGCCTGCCCCACTGCTGCTGAGACAGGTTCTCCACCAATCTCACCTTCAAGGCCTCTGCTTCGGACTCCTGGGCCACCTCGCTGTTTCTTGAATATCCTAGGCATATTCCCACCCTAAGACCTGGCACTGGGAAATTCCTCTGCTTTCCTTCTGATCTTGGCCTGCCTTAGACTCTGACTGGATGCCACCATATCAGCCAGGCGTTTCCTGAGCTCCCCTTCCATTCCTCTCACTGATTGCCCTCCGACATTCTTGCTCTACCCTGTCCCCTGCCCCTACCACAACGTCAGCCTCATAAAAGAAGACCCTCTGTCTTTAGGCAGAGGTGTTTACCCAGAGCCTAGGACAGGGACAACCACACAGGAGGTGATTTAAGTGAAGAAATAAAGCATTTACTGTGTTTCAAGCACCATGAAAAAAAAAAAAACAGGTCTTCCTATGCTTACCGAATTAATGATACTTAAATTTCCTAGGCCACGTCATCCTATGAAATTTTGCAAGTGGCATTCTATAACCGGGGCCCACCTCAGAGATCCTGAGGACCAAAATATGTGCACTTTGTGAAGCTGTCCAGGATTCCGGTGTGCCCCTCAGCAGAGGCCTTGGTTGTGGTGACTCGCCCACACCACTCACGTGGTGGAGCACTTGGTGTCAGTGGCCAAGATGCAAAGGATAAGGGATGGTCAACACTGCTAACCATGTGTGTTAGTCAGGACTCTTCAGAGAAACAGAACCAGTAAGGTGTACGTATACAAAGAGAAAGAGATTTATTATAAAGAATTAGCTGCCGGGCTTGGTGGCTCAGCCTGTAATCCCGCGCCTTGGGAGGCTGAGGTGAGTGGATTGCCTGAGCCTGTGGGTTCGAGACCCGCCTGGGCAGCGAGACCTCATCTCTACAAGAAATCAAAAAATCAGCTGGGCGTGGTAGTGCATGCCTGTAATTCCAGCTCCTTGGAAGGTTGAGGTGGAAGGATCGCCGGAGCCCAGCAGGTCGAGGCTGCGGTGGCCGGGAGCGGCCACTGCACTCCAGTCTGGGCGACAGAGTGAGACTCCAACTCAAAAAAAAAAAAAGAATTAGCTTAGTTGCCGGGTGAGGTGGCTCAAGCCTGTAATCCCAGCACTTTGGGAAGCCGAGGCGAGTGGATTGCCTGAGCCCGTGGGTTTGAGACCAACCTGGGCTACTTGGCTAGACCTCATCTCTACAATAAATAAAAAAGTAGCCGGGCGTGGTAGCACATGCCTGTAGTTCCGGCTACTTGGAAGGCTGAGGAGAAAGGATCGCGGGAGCCCAGCAGGTTGACATTGGGGTGACTGTGAATGTGCCACTGCACGCCAGCCTAGGTGACGGAGTGAGAATCCAACTCAAAAAAGGAAAAAAGAATTAGCTTATGTGACTATGGAGGCTGTCAAGTCCAAAATCTGCCAAACTGATTTCCCAGTTTGAGTCTAAAGGCTGGAAGCTGCTGTAGAACTAGGAAGAGTTGACATTTAGCTGTTATTTGGGGGAGGATTAACATTTTGTTCCTTTCAGGACTTCAGCTAATTGACTGAGGTCACCCATAGCAGTGAGGACAAACTGCTTTACTCAGACTACTGATTTAAGTGTTAATCTCACCCAAAATATTGTCAGAAACACAGCTGGAATGACGTCTGACCAAATATCTGGGCACCCCATGGCCCAGTCAAGATGGTGCTTCAGTTGGTGTGTTGCCCAGTGAAGACACACAGAGAGGAGAATCAAATCCCAGCCTCAAGCAAACTCCAGTTATATGTCCTGTTCACTACGTGAATGCGTTTTTTCACAAAATGTTCATGCATTTTATAGAAGAGGACACAAATAAAAGTTGAGTTGTTGCCGGGCTCGGTGGCTCAGCCCGTAATCCCGCACCTTTGGGAGGCTGAGGTGAGTGGATTGCCTGAGCCCGCGGGTTTGAGACCCGCCTGGGCAGCGAGACCTCACCTCTACAATAATTAATAAAAAAAAAAATCAGCCAGGCATGGTAGCGCATGCCTGTAATTAAGGCTACTTGGAAGGCTGAGGCGGAAGGATTGCCGGAGCCCAGCAGGTCGAGCCTGCGGTGGCTGGGAGTGGCCACTGCACTCCAGTCTGGACGACAGAGTGAGACTCCAACTCAAAAAACAAAACAAAACAAAAAACAAACAAACAAATAAAAGACGAAACAAACAAAATTTGAATTGTTAAGGAGCCAGGACTTTTTGTTTGTTTGATCAGCTGGTTTTATTTTAAGGCTTTTTTCTAGCCAGCTTCAAGCTAGAGTTGAATAATTCCTTGATAAATATACAGTGTCTTTAGAAACCTTGAACTCTCTGTCACTCAAGCAGGTTAATAGGAATTGTGTCAGTAAAGCCACATACATTTTGGTGAATAACTTTCTACAAATGTCAAACAACTCAGGGGCCATGGAAATCCTTAGCTGAGAAAATGGCCGTGCTGGTCATATTCGGATGTAAATACAAAAATTTTATTTACTAAGAATGCCAGCTTTGGGCTCCCCTTTGCGAAAGTTCAGCAGCGCGTCTCCTATGCATCCAGACTAAACATTGAGTATTATCCTTTGGCTAAGCACAGTTTCCTCTCTGGATGCGTTTCTTTCACTATCTTGAAGAATGGCTCAATGCAAAATGTTCTATGAAACAAAAAGGAAAAATAATTATTTAACCCCTAAGAATAATTTTTAAAAGACCATGCATGCAGCAAACCTTGTAAGACTCACGTTGAACGCTAACGTGTTCATTTGAATGGAAGACGTTCACGGATTCCTTCTCTTTGCAGAAATAAAAGGAAAAGATTGAAATGGAAGGACAGAGCTTTTGGGGAGGATGGTGCTCGTCTGAGTTGTCCATGCAGGTCAGCTGCTGCCATGGTAAATTACCCTTTTTGGCTTCTTCTGCACCAAAATGAAGGCCAAAGGCTTGGACAGGCACAAGTCCACAAATCAAAGCGGGTGAAGGGTGTTTATAGTTTACTCTTCATCAGCAGAATGGGTGATGAGTGTTGAAATTGTGTTTGTGCAACCCAGAGGGCAGAGGGAGCCGATTTGGAGCTTGCAGAGCCGACAACAGAAGCCAAGTGGAAGGCGTGGGCCAGGCCGGGCCTGCTGGGGTCTCGGGGAAGAGCTCGGAAGCGGAGACGCCAAATGAGAACGAAGGTAGGGCCACCCAGCAGGAGCAGCATTTGGAACTGGAGCAATGGCCAGATCCCAGGGTGTCCCCATCCATTCCCCATCCACAGGTGCCCCTTTCCCATAAGGACACTGGAAGTTTATTCCCCGGTGAAAATGAACCACGTGGCGCCTGAACTCAGAGCCACAAGACTCGGCAAAGTCTCAGGGTCACAAAACGCCAAAGAGGTGAGTTGAAGAAATCAGGAGAACTCAGAGGAATTCCAGAGGTGAATAATGAAGGGCTTACCTGCCTCCCCTGATCGGCTCCTGGCATTCTCTTCCAGGTAGAACATGGCGTGATTCTTCTCTGGAAACTGAATGGAGCCTCAAAGAACAGGCCCAGAGATCAGAAACTGGGGAGCCCCCAGCTCCTCAGCAGATTCATCTTCAAGGAAGGAAGCCCACCACTTACAAGTCTTGCCCAGGCACAGAGAGATTCCAGTAAGTTTTCCAGTATCTCGTTCTTCATTGTGAAATAACAGCCAACAATCACTAGCCACTAGGGGAAAGCCAGTGGTTAAAAAAGAAAAAAAAAAAGGGAAAAAATAAAGGAATTCAGTGAGAAAAAAATGACAAAAATGACAAATATATTAGAAGAAAACTTTTAATAAAAATTATGTTTAAGCCGGGCTCTGTGGCTCAGCCTGTAATCCTGCACCTTTGGGAGGCTGAGGTGAGTGGATTGCCCGAGCCCACGGGTTCGAGACCCGCCTGGGCAGGCAAGACCTCATCTCTACAATAAAATCAAAAAATTAGCTGGGCGTGGTAGCGCGTGCCTGTAGTTCCAGCTACTCAGAAGGCTGAGGCGGAAGGATCGCCAGAGACCAGCAAGTCGAGGCTGTGGTGGCTGGGAGCGGCCACTGCACTCTAGTCTGGGCGACAGAGTGAGACTCCAACTCAAGAAAAAAAAAATTATGTTTAAGACCCTTGGAGAAATAACAGATGACATTTTATCCAAGAAAAGAAGTCTGTGAGAAAGGCATAAAGAGGGAACAACAAAAAACTCTGGTTAACGTGTGAGAATTGAAACAAACAAACAAACAAACAAAAAGCCCAGTTGAAGATTCAGAAGATGGAGCGGAGAAAGTCTACCAGAAGCAGTTAAAAAGGTAAAAAGATGGAAACTAAAAAAGGCAAAAAAATTGTAAAAAATAATCCTTGAATTTCAATGTCTTTAAAATAAATTCATTAAAAGAAGAGAAAAAGTTAATAGAAGAAAATAGTTTCACTACCCCCTCCCTATCCCCCTTTCTCTCCCCCTTTTTCTTCTTCTTTCTTCTCCTCCTCGTCACCGTCTTCCTCTTCTTCGATGGGTTCTTGCTTTGTAGCCCAGGCTGGAGTGCTGTATCATGACCACTGCTCTCTGTTGCCATGACTTCCTGGGATCAGGCAATCCTCCTGTCTCAGCCTCTGGAGTAGCTGGGACTACAGGTGCACACATGGCTCATTTTTAAATTTTTTTGCAGAGAGGGGTCTCGCTACGTTACCCAGGCTGATCTCAAACTCCTGGCACAAGGGATTTTTCTGCCTTGGCCTCTCAAAGTGCTGGAATTACAAGCATGAATTCCTGTGCTGACTAGGAAAATATATATATATATTTTTTTGAGTTGGAGTCTCACTCTGTCGCCCAGACTGGAGTGCAGTCGCCACTCCCTGCCACCGCAGCCTCGACCCGCTGGGCTCTGGCAATCCTTCCGCCTCAGCCTTCCGAGTACCCGGAATTACAGGTGCGCGCTACCATGCCCGGCTGATTTCTAAAAAATTTATTGTAGAGATGAGGTCTCGCTGCCCAGGCGGGTCTCGAACCCGCGGGCTCAGGCAATTCACTCACCTCAGCCTCCCAAAGGCACGGGATTACAGGCTGAGCCACCGAGCCCGACTTGGAAAATATTTTTTAATGTAGTTTTTTTTTTTTTCCCAAATCAGAAGGACATTAGTTTCTGTATTAAATCCACTCCTTTTTCTTTTTTTTTTTTTTTAAGTCAGAGTCTCACTCTGTCACCCAGGCTGGAGTGCAGTGGCACACTCACAGTCACCCCAGCGTCGACCTGCTGGGATCCAGCGATCTTTCCTCCTCAGTCTTCCAAGGAGCCGGAACTACGGGTGCACGCTACCATGCTCAGCTGTTTTTTTGATATACTGTAAAGATGAGGTCTCACCATGTTGCCTGGACTGGTCTTGAACCCCTGGGCTCAAGCAGTCGTCTTGCCTCGGCCTCCCAAAGTGCTGAGATTACAGGCTTGAGCCACCACACCCACTCCTCTCTCCTGTTTCGAACCTGACTCTCCAAGACCATGAGGAAAAAAAGAGACCCTAAAAACATTATGGTACTAAAAAAAATGTTCAAGGCAAAGGGTAGAAGATTAAAATGCTGTTTTATTTCTCAATGCCAGCATAGGGATTGAGGAAGACAAAGGAGACATACCTTCAAAATCACAAAGAAAAATAATTCTACTCCATGAAAGTAGAGCAAAGACAGCTCCATGCAAGGGAGGATTCCAAAAGCTTACCAGACACACTTCTGTAGAAAAGAGGGCGTGTTTTCTCAACCCTAAGGCACACATCAGCATAGAGTAAGATGCCTGTTTCTGGAGAAGGTGATGTGACACAGAAAAGAGGGAAACAGGTTGCAGGGACCGCTGTGTAGCAGAGTGAGGGTGAGCAGCCCATTTTTCCCTCCCTTTCTAAATTTTTTTTATTTTAAAGATGTGGGATACAATTCAGCGTTAGGTATACAAATGTGCATGATGCAGTTACCCTTGTTGATGAGGTGTGCCCCCCCCAGCAGATTCCCACTACTGCCAACCCACCTTCCCCTTAACCCCCACAGTTTCCTGCTACTGCCAATCCTTTTCTTACAGTATTACGATAATTGTTCAAGGTCCACTTACGAGTGAGAACATGTGAGACTCAGCTCTTTGTTTCTGTGAAAGATCAACTCAGTATTATAGACTCCAAGTCCATCCAGGTTGCTGTGAAGTTCATGATTTTGTCCTTCTTTATGGCTGTGTAATATTCCATCGTGCATATGGACCACATTTAAAAAATTCCAGTCCTCTTTTGATGGGCCGCACGGTTGGTTCCATGTTCTTGCAGCTGTGAACAATGCTGTGGTAAACATACGTGTGCAGGTATCTTTTTTATGGAGGAGCAGCCCGTTTTGGTTAGAGTCTAAGCATAGGGGCTTCCAGGGGAGAGAGAAAAATGGGCACTGAGGATAAATGACTGGAGGTGCTGGACTGTGTGGAAGACTGTGTTCAGAGGTGCTGAGACAATTCTGGTAGGGAATTTAAAAAGAATCAACGACGGAGACAGAGAGAGCCAAGCTGGCAAAAA
This sequence comes from Carlito syrichta, assembly GCF_000164805.1. Lineage (NCBI taxonomy): Eukaryota > Metazoa > Chordata > Mammalia > Primates > Tarsiidae > Carlito > Carlito syrichta. The sequence goes on along the minus strand of NW_007255122.1, from coordinate 100,876 downwards.
TGAGTTCGTTAATAAAACTGTACAGAAAAGAAAATATATTTATAGTACATCAACGGACTCAACAGTGAAAGTAGTGGACTATCAATGGTGTTTATAATCAGCACTAGTAAGGAGACGGTGCCAATGGGGAGGAAAGTGGGAGAAGAGGAGGGAAGAGGCAGCCGTGGCCCAAATCCCAGGCCTCCACATCTAGGGTCAGGAGACTCTAGCTAAACAAATCAACAAATACAGTTCAGACCCCACCTAGAAGTGGAAATGTGCTGAGGAGACAGCTCCATGAATCCGCAGTAGAGGGCTCTCAGGAGAGGCAGGATGGTGCGATCCCCGTGACCTTTCAATGTCTTGTCAACGTGTCCCTCGGAGGCTCAAATCCTAACTTTAGATAGGCAAGGGTTTCAGTAAAAGTATAATCTCTTTTTAAACCTTTCTTGCAATTTTCCTATATTTTCTATAACTTCATAACTTAGGAATCTGTGGTAAAACTACTCCTGAAACTGGTTTTGGGGTTTGTATATGTGTGCACCAGTCAGGGGTCAGTGAGGATAAGATGTTTTCTCTCTTCCTTCTTTCTCTCTGTCTCTCTCTCTCTCTCTCGTTGGAGTCTCACTCTGTCGCCCAGGCTGGAGTGCAGTGGCACTCTCACGGCCACCCCAGCATCGACCTGCTGGGCTCCGCGATCCTTCTTCCTCGGCCTTCCAAGTAACCAGAACTACAGGTGCGTGCTACCGCGCCCGACTACATTTTTAAATTTATTATAGAGACGAGGTCTGGCCAAGTGCCCTGGCTGGTCTTGAACCCACAGGCTCAAACCATTCACTCACCTTGGCCTCCCAAAGTGCTGGGATGCCAGGCCGAGCCACCCAGCCCGGCCAAGAGGACGATTTCATGTGGATCCTTTTGAGGAAGATTCCAGAAAAGGCTACATACAAGAAATGGGCTGGGTACCAGAAACCACCAGGGCTGTGCCCCAAATGAAAGGGACAGTTCTAGACAGCCACGGTGCTAAGGAGAGCTGAGACCCAAGTGGAGGGACTCACTCACTGGCGGGGCTGGTCAGGGACCAGGGAAGAAGCTCAGCTTTGTTTCCCTGCTTCCCTCGAAGGTCCTGTGGGGCTCAGAGCTCCCAGAGGTAGCACAGGGAAGAGGAGGCAGAGGAGAGTTACGGATGCATCTGCAGGGCCACACTGAAGCTACCTAGGAGTCAGGTATGTGACAGAGAGCAAAGGGATACATGCACGATGGACTCAGTTCAGGCATGACACTCAGTGTCATGTCCTCTGTTCAGTGTTTGGCAAGTTTCCTCCTCTGTGCCCAGCAGGAATGGGGCTCTGACATCTGTGTACACACCTGGATTCTATTTCTCTTCCTGCTCAGCCCAGGCGTCTCCATACTGGCCCCTGTGCAACTGACTTCGTTTTCTGATTTACGGAGGCTGTTTGCCTTCTTCACCTCCACTCATCTTTTGCTGTGAGCAGTATCATTTATCATGCACTACTTTCCCGAAAGGCAGGCAGCAGGGAACGATGGAACGGTGTTGGATCAAATCCCTGCTGCTACCTGACAGCTCTATGACTCGGGGAAGTTGTTTAACTTCTCTGAGTCTCAGTATTTTTCCCAATTCATAGATAAGAAATTGAGACTCCCTGAATTGGGGAAAGTACTAAGTTTTCTATGAGGATTAAATAAGATAATGTATACAAAAAAACCAGTGCAATATTCAGTAAATGTATCTCCCTCTTTTTTTAATCAAAAAAGATTTATGATTATGAGTTAAGGACAGGGTCTCGCTCTATCACCCAGGCTGGAGTGCAGTGGCATGATCGTAGCTCACTATAGCCACAGACTCTTGGCCTCAAGTGTGTCTCCTGCCTCAGCCTCCTGAGTATCTTAGGACTACAGGTGCCTACCACCATGTCGAGCTAATTTAAAAAAAAAAAATTTTGTAGAGACAGGGTCTCACTGTGTTGCCCAGGTTAGTCTCCAACTCCTGGCCTCAAGTGATCCTCCCATCTCAGACTCCCAAAGGGCTGGGATTACAGGCATGAGCCGCCATGCCCTGCCTCCTTTTTATTTCATACAGAGAGGGTAGAATATGAAGAGAATGCTTAATGGGGGTGGTGAGAGTAGACTCGAGTTCCAGGAACCAAAGGAGAAATCGTTTCATGGTAGAGAAATCTCCAGATGTCTTAGAAGAAGTCAGAGAAAATTCTGTGAGACGCTGGCCTCGGTGGCTCAGCCTGTCATTCCAGCACTTTGGGAGGCCGAGGCGAGAGGAGTGCCTGAGCCCGTGGGTTTGAGACCCGCCCGGGCAAATCGGCGAGACCTCATCTCTACAATAAATCAAAAATTAGCTGGGTGTGGTAGCACACACCTGTAGTTCTGGCTACCTGGAAGGCTGAAGCGGAAGGATCGCGGGAGCACAGCAGGTCGAGGCTGGGGTGACCGTGAGTGTGCCACTGCACACCAGCCTGGGCCACGGAGTGAGACTCCAACTCAAAAAAAAGAAAAAGAAAATGCTGTGAGAAGTAAGACTTGGTTTCTTCTGCATTGCAACACAGGTGATGCAATAACTACTATACAAATTTTGGTTTCCTCACTTTAAAAATAGGATAAATCATGATAGTCCCTCTCTGGTATGATAACACGTGGGTGGTGCTCAGACCAAGGCCGAGCACACACAAGGACTCTTGCCCGCTAGCTTCAGGTGGTTTCCTGACCCTTTGAACCCTGCTCCATGCTCACCACTTTCCAGAATGCTTGTTGCCTTTTGGTAAGATGAAAGCCACTGTAAAGCACAGCAAATTTCTCTTTTCTGAGGCAGCAAGGAGAAAGGAAACAACCCCACAGCCCACCTTTATAGAAGGAATGTAGAGAACTCCAAGAGATTTGCAATGTCCAGAAAGAACACTCAGTTTTGAGACGCTCCAGTTGCTTTAGGGGTGCCTGCTGTCCGGAGGCCCAGGTATGCTTGGAAACGTGACTTCAGCCATACAAGTGGGCACTGCCAAAGTCTCCCCAACTAGGTCCCCCACTCTGAGCCATCATTTCCTTCACTTCAGGGCTGTGGTGCTGATGTGTTTGCATTTGTCCCTGTCCGTTGGCCTCTGCTCCTTTCGAGCAATGTTCACTGCTAGCTATGGCGAGGACTGCTATCTGCTCATAGCTTTGCCCATCGTTAGGTAGTAGAATTCAATAAAATGTGAGGTGCACACAAAATGGCCACAGCGTTTCGAACCGTCTGAAGCTTTTCTTGGCTTAAGACAAGAAAATACAAGCATAATAATAGCCTACTACATTTCTATTGGCATTAGAAACTTTTCATCCAGTTATTCAGCAAATATTTATTGGGCATCAACTATATGCCAGGTACTGGAAGGCTGGGCTAGAGAGGCTGTGAGGATCAAAGTGTTGGCTGGGCAATGGTGGCTCACATCTGTAGTCCCAGCACTTTAGGAGGCCAAGGTGGGAGGATCACTTGAGCCCAGGAATTGGAGGCTGCTCTAAGACGTAATCGCACCACTGCACTTTGTCTCTAAAACAAAACAAAACAAAACAAATAAACAAACAAAAGCCCCAAAATGCCCCATCCTCTTGGGGCTTACTGTCATATCTATGACATAGCTTTGAGATTTCTTATATATGATTACCCTGAAGTAAAAGATGACAGCGTCCCGGCTACCAAGATATTATTTGAAAGTCTTCTCAGACAAGGCCAAGAAGGTGGACTTTATTGTCCCAGTCTATTGATTTTCTTAGAAATCCACTGGGGTGCTACACAGTAGTCCATATTAATTTTGTTAAGAGTCACTAAGAAAATGTTTCCTTGAAAGCATTTTACATAGGCTGGGCACGGTGGTTCAGCCTGCAATTCCAGCACTTTGGGAGGCCAAGGTGAGGGGATTGTCTAAGCCCGGGGGTTTGAGAACAGCTTGGACAACTTGGCGAGACCTCGACTCCACAATAAATCACAAAAATTAGCCGGGTGTGGTGGCATGCATCTGTGGTTCCAGCTACTTGGAAGGCTGAGGTGGAAGGATCGCCGGAGCCCGGCAGGTCGAGGCTGCGGTGGCCGGGAGCGGCCACTGCACTCCAGCCTGGGGGACAGAGTGAGACTCCAACTCAAAAAACAAACAAACAAAAAACAAAAATAGCATTTACTTTTATTAGAGGTGGTGATAAGAAGATAAAGATGAAATACTGCATTGAGATAATTATCAATTAAGACTTCCTGGGTTTTTCAGAATGAGATCTGGATTTGCTTAGAATATCAAACAGCTGTTTTTTGTTAGTTCTTGTGATTGTGTGTGTGTGTGTCAGGGTCAGGCTGGAGTGCAGTGGTACAATCATGGCTCACCACAGTCTCAGCCTCCTGGACTTAGGTGATCCTCCTACCTCAGCTACCTGAGTAGCTGGGACTACAGGTGTGCTACCACACCGGGCTAATTTTCTGATTTTTTTTTGGTAGATACAAAGTCTCTCTATTTTGCCCAGGCTGGTCTCAAACTCCTGGGCTCAAGTGATCCTCACATTTCGGCCTCCCAAGTTCTGGGATTACAGATGTGAGCCACCATACCTGGTTTTTTTTTTTTTTTGAATTGGAGACTCACTCTTGTTGCCCAGATGGAGTGCAGTGGCACACTCCTGGCCATTGCAGCCTCCACCTGCTGGACTTAGGCAATCCTTTAGCCTCAACCTTCCAAGTAGCTGCAACTACAGACGTATGCCACCATGTCCAGCTGGTTTATTATAGAGACGAGGTCTCACCAAGTTTCCCAGGCTGGTCTCGAACCCCCGGGCTCAGGCTATCCTCTTGCCTCGGTCTCCCAAAGTGCTGGGATGACAAGCTGAGCTACTGCACCTGGCCCGTACCTGGCATTTTAACACTAATAACATAAAAAGAAAATCAGGCCGGGCATGGTGGCTCATACCTGTAATCCCGGGTGAATGATCACTTGAGCCCATGAGTTTGAAACCAGCTTGGGCAACATAGCGAGACCTCGTCTCTACAAAAAAATGAAAATTTAACTGGGTGTGGTGGCATGCACCTGTAGTTCCAGCTACTTGGGAGGCTGAGGCGGGAGAAGCACCTGAGTCCAGGAGGCCGACATTGTGGTGGGCCGTGACTGTGCCACTGCTTCCAGCCTGGGCGACAAAGACTCTGTCTCTAGGAAAAAAAAAAAAGAAAAACAGGAAGAAAAAAAAGGAAAAAAATGTGTTTATTATTTCGGATAGTAGACAGGTATTTCCATAGCCTTCTAGAAATACATAGTCAGGGCCATGGTGTACTAGAAACACACTGTATTTTCAAGTTAGAACAGCTGTGTATAGCGAATTATACTTGCTTCTGGGATGGGCGAACGGCATTCAGCCATTTAATCCTATTATCAAAGTGAGTTACCAGAATCCAATTTAAATAGTCCCTGTTCAGAATTGCCGGCACAGATCTGAATAATGAATGTGTGTTGTAATCTTCTAGTGTCTCTGACTCTAAGACAAATACCTGTTTGCTTCAAACTTTCTAATGTCCTTCTATAAACTGACAACTTCTGTGTGTGTGTAGCGTGTGTGTTACATGTAGTGCATGTGTATGTGTCATGTGAGTGTGTCATGTAAGTATGTTGTAGTGTGTGGTATGTGGGGTGTGTGTGTGTGTGTGTGTGTGTGTGTGTGTGTATGCGTGTGTGCCAGTTTAAGACACATTCCTAACATTTGACTAGCATTTAATTTTTTCAACTTAGTGGAAAGAATGCAAATCCTATTTCAGCAGCAAGCTTTTTTTTAGTGACTAGTGTTTATATCAATTAACATTTTCTGAAAGAAAAATGAAATGTAGCTATTCATAGATTTGGGTATTGATTCTATACCAACATATTTGTAGTAAACATTTGTTTTATTATTATTGCATGATATAGGTTATGCAATAACAGTTTAGACATGCAGTTTTTGACTTTATGGAAAAAATGGGAGCAAACAAAAATAATAAGTCAAAATGAAATGAAAAATTAAGGCATGAAAAAGGGGCCAGCAGTAAGCTTTATAGGAATTTGAAAATCACAATCAGATGTGCAACTTTCAGAGACATACAAGATTTGATCTAGAAAAACTTCTGAACAATAAAATGTATTTTCTGTATTATCCTCAAATATCCTCACAGTTAACCTTGTTGCAAAGGTAACAATGAGTCAAGCTCCTGAAAGATGTTTTGACATTGACAGCTTTCTACTGGAGGAAAAAAAATTGCCTTTATTTCAACACATTTGAAATAGAAACAGATTTTAAAGGAAGACAATGTATAACTTAGTGCTAATTTTTGGAAGTTTGCTGATTTGTTGAACTGGCAGCTGAAATCAAAATTTCACAAAATCTTTTTTTTTAATTAAAAAATCTTTTTAAAAGTTGAACATTCAAAGAGCATATGGAAATAAAATAAAAACAAGATAACTTCTAATTCAGAAGGATGTCACTAATATTCATGATACGTAAATGACAAAAATGTTTTTTATAAAGTACAGGATAGAAATTTTTAAAACTGGCATTCTTAAAACAAGTGGATTGCCTGAGCCCTCAGGTTCAAGACCAGCCCAGGCAACTTGAAGGGACCTCGTTTCTACAATAAATAAAAAATTAGGCCAGGTTCGGTGGCTCAGCCTGTAATCCCGCGCTTTTGGGAGGCTGAGGTGAGTGGATTGCCTGAGCCCGCGGGTTCGAGACCCGCCTGGGCAACTTGGCAAGACCTCATCTCTACAATAAATAAAAAATTAGCCAGGCATGGTAGCGCGCGCCTGTAGTTCCAGTACTTGGAAGGCTGAGGCGGAAGGATCTCCGGAGCCCAGCAGGTCGAGGCTGAGGTGGCCGGGAGCGGCCACTGCACTCCAGTCTGGGTGACAGAGTGAGACTCCAACTCAAAAAATAAAAAATAAATAAAAAATAAAAAATTAGCTGGGCATAGTAGCATGCACCTGTAGTTCTGGCTACTTGGAAGGCTGAGGTGGAAGGATCACCAGAGCCCAGCAGGTCAATGCTGGGGTGGCCGTGACTGTGCCACCACATTCCAGCCTGGGCAAGAGTGAGACTCCAACTCAAAAACAACAACAACAACAACAACAACAAAACTGTTATGTGAAGCTAGGTGTGACGGTTCATGCCTGTAACCTCAGAAATTTGGGAGGCTGAGGCGAGAGGACTACTTGAGCCCAGGAGTTCGAGACCAGCCTGAGCAACATAGTGAGACCTCGTCTCTACAAAAAATAAAAAAATTTAGCTAGGCATGGTGGCCTGTGCCTGTAGTCGCAACTGTTTGGGAAACTGAGGTGGGAGGATTGCCCAAGCCCAGGAGGTTAAGGCTGCAGTGAGCTGTGGTTATGTTGCTGCACTTCAGCCTGGGTGATAGAATGAGACCTCGATGAAAAAAATTTTAAAAAAACCCAAAAAACTATTATGTGATGTTAGAGTTAGTATTAGGATCACTTGTAATCTAGTACGAATCATGTAAATAGTTCACAGAGTATCATTATGATAGGTGTTATAATTTTAAATACACCCTTGAACGTTTGTAAATGCAATTCCTGTGCTTTCTATAATCCCTTTCATTTCTAATAGTATCCTGGATACTCAAGCTATATTTGGAAGGTTTGGATTATTTCCATGAAAACACAATATAGAATGAGTTTTGTGCCTTCTTGGTAATAAACTTTAGAGGGACTCTCTTTATCCTCACTACAATGAACCCATGACTGGATTTTAAATTTTTTCTAGAAATGAATCCTTCAAGCTGAGCCTATGCAGCATTACAGTCATGTGTTTCAGTTAACAAGGTTTGTATATAAGATGATTGTTCTATAATATTATAATACCTTTTTTTATAATTTTATCTTTTAGAGGCAGGATCTTGTTCTGTTGCCCAGGCTGGAGTGCAGTGGCATGATCATAGCTCACTGTAGCCTCAACCTCCTGGGCTCAAGCAACCCTTCCCACTCAACCTCCTGAGCAGTTGGGATTAGACTTGCATGCTGCCATACCCAGATTTTTTTTTACTTTTTGTAGAGACAGGGTCTTGCTAGGTTGCCTCGGCTGGTGTCAGACTCCTGGCTTCAAGTGATCTTCCTGTGTCAGTCTTCCATATGATACTTCATTTTTACTGCACGTTTTCTATGTTTAGATATGTTTAAATACACACACACTTACGATGGTGTTACAATTGCCTGCAGTATTCAGTCCAGTAACATGCCGTATAGGTTTGTAGCCTAGGAGCCACAGGTTACACCATGGGGCCTAGGTGTGTGGTAGGCTAGACCATCTAGGTTTATGTAAGTGTACTTTACAATATTTGCACGATGATGAAATTTCTTAACCATGCATTTCTCAAAACATAGCCCCATCATTAAGCAACGTATCCATGTAATTAAAAGGACTATATGGAAATTATCAAAGATACCGGGTTCAGATCATTTAAATCTCAAGGTAAATATTTGGAGGATGGCTTGTTTAATTAATGAGTTTGCTAGGGCTTCCATAACAAAGTAGTATCAACCGGGTGGCTTAAGCAACAGAATTTGCTTAACAGTATTTTCTCACAATCTTGGAGGCTAGAAGTTCCAAGATCAAGGTGTCCACAGGGCTGGTTTCTCCTGAGGCTTTTTTCCTTGGCTTGCAGATGGCTGCCCTTTCCCTGTGTCTCCCCTGGTCATCCTGAGAGACCCAAGAGATTAAAAAAAAAAACAACAACAACACCCTAAGAGAACTATTACTATATGAATTCCTACCCCACGTTCACTGTATTTGTTTGCAGTGTTTGTACTTAGAATTTTGTTAAGTTTAATTTTTGTTTGTCTCATAAAATAACCGATTGCTTCCGCAACTGCTGCTAGCAGTATGTGAATGTCAAGTAATAAACCCCTCCCGGACATTCCTTTGCTTAGCCTGCCTGCTGACATTCCACTCTGCTCATTTAGCAGCTCCCCCGTCAATCACAGGTAGCTGAGCGGACCAGACCAATCCCAAGTGCCCCCGTACCCATTAGGAGAAATTACTCTATCATGTAAAAACAAGTTTAAAGTTCTTTCCCCTCCCTCTGTAATGATATATAAAAACTGCTTGCCATACTGGATCGGGGCTCTCGTCCCTGAAGCTGCTGCTTCGGGAGTGAGCCCAGACTCGAGCCTGAATAAAGACCCTTGTGTGTTTGCATCGGAGCTGGCTCTTTGTGGTCTCTCGGATTCTGAAATTTGGGTTTAACAATCCCTCTATGTCTACCTTGGTCCTTGTCTCCTTTTTTTTATAAAGAAACCAGGCCTGCCGGGCTCAGTGGTTCAGCCTGTCATCCTGCGCCTTTGGGAGGCTGAGGTGAGTGGATTGCCTGAGCCCGCGGGTTCGAGACCCGCCTGGGCAGCGAGATCTCATCTCGCCAATAAATCAAAAAATCAGCCAGGCGTGGGAGCGCATGCCTGTAATTCTGGCTACTAGGAAGTCTGAGGGGGTAGGATCGCCGGAGCCCAGCAGGTTGAGGCTGCGGTGGCCGGGAGTGGCCGCTGCCCTCCAGTCTGGGCGACAGAGGGAGACTCCAACTCAAAAAAAAAAGAAACCAGCCCTCTTGGATTAGGGCTCACCCTGACAACCTCATTTTAACCTAATCACCTCTTTAACAGCCTTGTCTCCAAATGCAGTCACATTCCGAGGCACTGGCGGTTGGGATCTCAAGATATGAATTTCAAGGGGGCATAAGGCAGCTCATGACATTTAGTTTCTACAATTTAAATTAGCCTGACAAATGTCATACCCACTCAGAACTCTAGACACCTGGAACTTGACATCGTATACTCTACTTGTTTAAAATGCCCTCAGTTCCTCTTCAGTGTCCGAACATTCAGAGCAGACAGCCATTTCAGCATCGGAGAGAAAACTCACAGAGGAACAAACATTTTACAGAGATGAGACATAGGGACGGATGCTGCATGTGGCAAACTCAGGAAAAACAATCCAGGACGCCCCTTCCTTCTGACCTCCCTCCTTCTCTTCCTCTGGGCTTGGGTGGTTCACGTGCTTGCGCTCTGTGCTCTGGTCAACACCTTTCCCTAACCGATCTGAAGATTCCTCCCACCACCACCCACAAGAGACATATTTAGCATGTTTCAAAGCTTTCTAACCCAAATTTAGAACATAAAGCCCAAACCCACCGGCTCCATATCCTCCTCACCCTCGAGACCCTTTTTCTGTTCTACTTTTCTCAAAATGCTTCTCGAGATGGTTGAGCAATAAATCATATTTGATGATTAGATTTCTATCAAGTTCCTTCTGCTTCACCTCCATGCTGTCGGTCTAGCATAATCTTATTACTTCCCAGCCACAAAGTTAACTGTATGTCCTTCAAGTAAATTGTATAATCAATGTCTCTTGCTGCTTTCAGCTTTTACAACTTGTATGGAAAACGGAAATTTATTTCACACCGGTATAGAGAATTGTGATCGACAGTCAGTCATATGAGAATCATCTCTGGCGTCTCCTTTTCCTTGTCATTTATGTTGTTTGCACGGTGGCCGTGGATGGTGCCCACTCCCTATCTTCCACACACCCCTTCTTTTCATTCCTGCTGTCACTGCCCAGTTCCCACCCTCATGATATTCTGCCTGGATTAATCCACAGAAGTCTTCAGTCTGGTCTTTGCATCTCAAATATCATACCTGTGACAAGATATTTGCTACAAAGCCAGGGGAATAAAGGAACTTTCTAAAACTCAGACCCGATTGCGTTATTCTTCTACTTAAAATTCTTCAATGACTTCCAAATAAACAAGTCCTAAAATCCTTTGAATGACCTTCGAAATCCCTCAGAATGGATTTCCTGCCTGCTTCTTGCACGTGGCTCAGTCGATCCCATACTCGGCCGTGCTGACCCCTGGCCCCGTTACCTGGAGGCCTTCCTTTTAACGGACCTAACGTATTTCCTTCAATTGCACACTCCAATATATTAGTTTATGCTTGTCTGATTTTCCTGCTAGAGCCTAGACAAGGAGCCTCATGGGCAGGGACTACTTCCTTTAGATTGTTTTTGTCTTTGCATATTTAACACAGTCCTCAAAACTTTCGGTTGGATTAATACAGTATTTGTGAAAATCTGAGGTCGGATTGTATTCTCTGGTATCCTCTCTGTTAATTATGAAATCACCAACCTTTTCTTGAGTGACTGTCATTATTTACATGTCATATACTTTTAAAAAAGCACATTTACACCACAGTATTATAATGAAGCTAAAATGACAGGAGTTACCTGATACAGAAGGGGTTGGTGTGTATCATGTCCGCTTGACTGCAGGAGAACACAAATGGCAAAGTAGAAGACAAAATCACTGAAAACATTACCTGCCGTCGAATGTTATAGCTTAGGTATTAAAAAAAGAAGAGAAAGAGAAGAAGGCTGTAAATTGTGACTCTTGATTTAGTTTCTGACTTTCAAACATCTTTAAACATTCAACTGCTCTTTTGTAGCGACCAAAACGGAACATCGATCCCTTTCTCACATCACGCAAGGCTTGCAGTGAGATCATGGTCGGGATTATCTCTGCCTTTGGATTCCATTAGGGTCATATTTAGGACTTGGCTGGAGCAGGGACCTGGCCGCCGCCCACCCCTCTCTAACCAGCATTCTGTTTGGCAAAGCCTGCCAGGTGCCTGATTGTGCAGAGAAATGGGATGGGATCACTCAGTGTGACAGTCGGGAGAGATTTCACAGATCACAAGTGTTTGGAGAGGCGAGTCAGAGCCAAGCCATGGCAACGGAGCTCTGAGTGGGAGTGGCCTGCCAGCGGGAGTCCAAGGTCACGGGAGTCACTGCGCCTTTGGACAGAAGCCGCATACAGAGAGATGCCTCGAGGTGTATCACTGCTATGTGTGGTTCTTTGGAAAATTTCAAACTATACTCTTTACCTGGTCAGCCTGCAAGCAAGGGAAATTGGAATTTAACCTGACTCGGTGGATAATAAGCCTTTAAATAATGACATTTTTACAGTCCATCCTCAAAGGAGTACAATGCCAACTTTGTTTGAGGCAGATGGTGGGGAAAAAGGTGGATGTGAATCTGATCATTTAGCAGGCAAATTAATTTATGTGACAATAACCAGCCTCCAAATTGGGCTTATTGACTCATTACATTTTCTCCCTATGAAATTTAGTAAAATGCCAAACTCTACATTTTAGAGGAGCTGAAGGTTATTTTCTCATTTTAAAAGGGGACACTTGCAGCATTAGTTTGAATCTATATAAACAATATTCCCACAGCTTCAAGTCAGTCAGGGAATTTTCTGTAGTCTCAGGAACATACATTTGTAATAAAATCGTGGTCCCTTAGGCAGCCCTCAATTAATCTTAAAAATAATCAATTATTTAATTTCCGGGTCACTTTTTTGCGGAGCCCAGGGAATTTTCAAAACAAAAATAAAATAAATCAGACCAGTAAAACCTCAAATAATCTTAACAAGTGGAAAAAATAAAAACAAAATAAAATGAATGAAGGACAAAGAGAATGAACAAAAGATTTTAATGTCATTTTAGCTGTTTCTTGAGCTGGAAAAAAACCTGTTTACTATGTATTTTGTTTGATTTACTGAGTTCAATAGAATAAAAAGGAAAGAACTTTACTATCAAAAAAAAAGAAGAGAAGCAGAAACACAGGCACTCTTTCTAAAACTATATGGCAGGTTGTGCGATAAAGTCTTACAGTCCATAACTTAGAATCACTCTCGAAGTCTCTAGGGTACAGTGTCATGTATGTCCGAAGCTGGTAGACCAAGTGCTTTGCTGCACTGATGACTAAAGGCTTCTGGGACAGGTGCATGCTTCGAAGCACCAGGTCTCACCCAGGACCCAGCCAGTTCCTGGACCAACTCTGGTTCATCTCCCCCTTTCCAAAGCCACATCCTCCCCATACTTGATCATTCTAGCTTTCGCTTATCTTCGCAAACTAAGAAAATTGGGTAGAGATTTTCCTTTTTGTCAGCAAGACAAAAATCTTCGGTTTACTAACTGTGCTTTTGCATGTTTTTAAATAAAAAATTAGAATCACATAAATACATTCTTGTTGCAAATACATTCTCTGCCAACTCTTGTTGGCCAAAATTTGAGCAGGGTAGATGAATATAGACTAATGAGGGTATGCTCCCATTTTTCTCTAGAATATTCTAGGTGCTTGTCTATGTATTTATGAACACAGGGCTATGACTATCATCTGATTTTCTTTTTACATAAGACTGACGTCATAACGATTGTTCGCTGACTTGTATTATTCACAAAACAACATGTGTGTTCTTGGAATGGTACCGCTTCATGATATGAGCTTTACCTCAGTCTTTTAATAGCTGCACAGTATTTCAGGGTATGGAGACATTCCATTTTGTGCATTTATAGCTTTTTGTTTCTTTCTCTGAGGTGGATGAAAGAGAATACATCTTCCTTTGAATGGACAAAACCTCCAACATCACCATTTCCTATGTGTTTCCCAGAAGAAAATCTGGCGAGAGACATTGAAAAGCCAGTGTCACAGAACATAACAAGGATTAGTAATCAGTCACTTATTTAGAAGGCAAGTACAAAAAAAAAGATCTCTATCAAATGGCATGCTTCCTTTGCTAGTGCATCCAATACATCCCCTGGTAGTCACTCCATTGTTACCACCTCCTCACATAACTCTGGTTGGCCCAGGGTCTCTGTAGAGCCCTCCCTGTGCTCTGAGCCTTGGGGCTCGCCTCCAGACCATTCTTCCTATAGCTTTCATGGTATTCTGTGCTCAGATACCACTAATGACTCTCTCAGCAGCCAGATTCCATAAACTCTGGGTTCCCTGCGGCAACACCCATAACCCCTTGCAGCCCCGTGTTCTGAGCCAGGAGAGTGTATGTTCTGACCTGCCTCGACCACCGACCAGCTGTGAAGTCGCTGATCCCATCACTGATCCTCCCTGGGTCTCAGTTTACTCATCTATAAAGGCAGGATCTTGACTGCATAACCTGTGCGGTTATTTTCCATTGTGAGACTCTCAGCCCATTTCAGTTGATCAAAGAACGCCGAAGTTCTGTCTGCTATGCCAGCTCTAAGATCAGTCGTGTCTTTCATCCTCACTTCAACACAGTTTAAGGTCTTTTGAGGGATTTTACTTCGGTTTTAAATGTATGAGGACTGACGTTTATTGAAATCCTGACGCTGGGTGGGACTTGGCTCCTTTTCGAATCCTGGCACCACTTTGCAGAGAGTGACATGGGGTGCCTTTGCCAGCAAGGTCTGTTTTAATCAAAAGCTTTCATCTGAAATGCAGTTCACGGTTTCTGGGTGGTAAAGAATAATCCCCTGCGGGATGATTGTACAGAGCTGTAATGCTAAGCTCTTTAAGTACTCTTGACAGGAAGTAAAACTCCTTTCACCGAACAAACTTGCTCCAAGTGTTCTTTGCAAGCAATGGGTAGGATGAGGCCCTGTCCTCACACTGCTTAGAATTGAGTCACAGATAAGCCCCGGCTACCGATCTGTTACAGTGAGATGAATGCAATCGCGGCGTCAAAAATTCTGGGAGTTCACAGTAGGAAGAAAAGCACTCGTGAAGGGGGTGAGGGGGGAGACAGTCATAAATAAAATGACTTGTGTTGCCTGGTTTTGTTGTTGCTGTTAGTGGCACTTCAAAGGGCCATTGAGGGGGACGTGGGAGCTGTCACTTAGAATTATGTCTGCACCGATGGAGATTTCTTTTCCCTCACCTCCCCAACGAGGCATAATTATCAGTGGAGCTTCAGTGATTAAAAACCCCATAGGGGGACAGATATCATGCCTCCCCGGGATCATGTGTCCCAGGCATTTGAGAGTTGGGTTTAAGATGGAACTGAGAAAGTTGTAGCAACCGCTGCTCACAAGTCACAACCAGCCTAGCCTTATCCGGTAAAACCCTTGTTACCATGGCTGAGAGTTGAGTGGTTATAATGCCACGTACTCTGGTTCCTTCACCAAATCTGGGATCAGCGGAGTGGAGGCAGATATCGGACAGGTGGTCCAGTCATGTTCTCTGTATTACTAATGAGTCTAAGGCAGCGAATGTGGGAGCTGGCCACAGCTGGGCTCCGCAGCGACCTCACGCCCCCCTTTCTAACCTCCCTCCCAACTGCCTGCATTGGCCTCCCCAGCCGCAGGCCTGCTTGCAGGTCATGAGGACAGGCAGCTAGCTGCAGGAGAGGAAAGGAAGAGCAATGCAGACAGACTCAGTCCCCACTCAACATTGGTCAGTCAAGGATGTCACAGCTCCTTTGGGGACCGTCCGAAAAGTTGCATCTTCTTTGAGGACAGCCAAGGTGGCCACACTTCCTCTGGGGACAGTGAATGGGTCAGAGGCCAAGTTGACTTAGGAGTCTCACCGATTCAAGGTAACATAGGTCTCTTCTTTCACTTTCTAAGGAATTCTAAAGAGCGAATAGGCCACAGAACACACCATCAGCTCCACTCCCATCAAATACAGACATATACACATATGTGCGCACACACACACACACACACATTTGCACACACAGCACACATATATACCCACAAACATGCACGGGCACATATCTGTATACCCATGCACATACACACAGGCACCCATGTATACACATGTACGTACATAATGCACACATGCATAAGCAAATCACTCTTGGCATCACAGTTAACCTGAGCAAAGAACCCAGCAGTTAGACAATCTAGACCCATACTGTTGGTAACAACCTGGGACCAACCAGGGCAAAGATGACGTCTGACAGAAGAAAGAAAACTGGTGTCTAGCAACTTGGATGGATTTAGAGTGTGTACTCCTCAGTGATCTATCACAGAAGCCAAGCACAGAGTACCATATGTTCTCACTCATAAGTGGACCTTGAATAATGATCATAACACTATAAGAAAGGGATTGGCAGTCGTGGGAAACTGCCAGGGGAGGGAATTGGGATTGGCAGTTGAAGGAAACTGCCAGGGGAGGGAGGGGAAGACCTCATCAACAAGGGTATCTGCGTTTGTATACCTAACCCTGAATTGTACCCCACATCTTTAAAAAAAAAGAAAAGAAAACTGATGTCAGCCATGAAACCACTGTAGGACTTAAGTTTAGTGGGAGAACTCGCCCATTGAGCTTATCACAGCTGGGGAAAAACTCATCTCTGCGGACTATTTCTTCTCTTGTATTTTGAACACTTTCTTGCAAAATTTAGAACTAGCTGAAATTGCAGACCCTAGATTTTATGGAGGTACACACTTTTCCCCTCCAGCATGATCCGACCTCTATTTCTAGTGTCCCTTTGGGTCAGAGGTCCTGACCTTCTAGGGCTGAACCGAGGACGGGACTCCAACCAATGCCACAGTCCCCATGCCTCCTCCTGGGGGGCATCCTGTGAGCTACAGTGGCCACTAGCACTGCCTCTGGCGGTTCGTTGAGTTGCAGGGCCTGTGGGGTCCGCTCTCAGGCAGGAGTTCCCCTGGAGAGTCGCTCTTGGCAGATGAAACCTGAGCCCTGTGCAGACCATTCATGTCATGGCTATTTCTCAGCTCCATTCCAGTCTCCATTTTGAATTTCCCAGGTACTGATCATCTTATGATTTTTGACTAACCATACATGCGCTTCCTTCTGCACGTGTATCATGATTTTCTAAAGGAAAAACCATGAGTATTCTATTTTCTCTGCTGTTCCCTTGATCTCTTTTGGAGAGATCTGCTAAAGTTTTAGAAATTTAACTTAAAACAAATTTGGTCCCTTCTCTTTTCAGTTTGCTGGAACCAAGTACTTTATTTCTTTTTAATGGTTTTAGATCTATATATTTTCTTTCTTTTTTTTTTTGAGTTGGAGTCTCACTCTGTCGCCCAGACTGGTGTGCAATGGCCGCTCCCAGTCACCGCAGCCTTGACCTGCTGGGCTCCGGCGATCCTTCGGCCTCAGCCTCCCAAGTAGCTGGAACTACAGGCGCGCGCTACCACACCTGGCTAATTTTTGATTTACTGTAGAGATGAGGTCTCGCCAAGTTGCCCAGGCGGGTCTTGAACCCGCGGGCTCAGGCAATCCACACACCTCAGCATCCCAAGGCACGGGATTACAGACTGAGCCACCGAGTCCGGCTTCTTTCTTTTTTTTTTGAGTTGGAGTCTCACTCTGTAGCCTAGGCTGGAGTGCAGTGACACGTTCACAGCCACCCAGTGTCAACCTGCTGAGCTCCGGAGATCCTTCCATCTCAGTCTTCCAAGTAGCCGGAACCACAGGTGCGTGCTACCAGGCCCTGCAAATCTTTGACTTCCTGCACAGAAGAGGTCTCGCCAAGTTGTCTGGGCTGGTCTCGAACCCATGGGTTCAGGCAATCCTCTTGCCTCGGCCTCCCTAAGTGCTGGGATGACAGGTTGAGCCACCAAGCCTGATCTAGACCTACTTTTTTTCATGTTCTTAGGTTTTACCTCACAGAAAAAGAGTTGAAGTTCAGGAATGCTGGGTCTGCAAGAAGCATCACTCATCTTGCCTGCCAACCTATGCTGACAATCTCACCTGCATGATCTGCCTTTATACCCAGCTCTAACCCAGAGCCAGTCTTTTCACTAACTCAGTGATTCTTAAGAGTGTGGTTCCCATACCAGTAACACTGGCTTCTTCTGAAAACGTGTTAGAAATGTGAATTCTCACTCCTCCCCAACACCCCATACTTACTGAATTGGTAATTCTGGGGGTGGCACTAGCATCTGTAGATAAACCATTGATGCTCACTCAATGTGCTAGCTTGAGCTGCTGTCACAAAAATACCATAAACTGCAGAAATATATTTCTCACAGTTTTGGAGGCTGGGCAGTCCAACATCTCGATATTGGCTGATTTGGCTTTTGGTGAGTGTTCTTTCTCTCTTCCTGGTTTGATCTTCTTGCTCTGTTTTCACCTGGAAGGCGGCGGGGGGGGG
>NW_007255122.1:80679-82933 GCF_000164805.1 Carlito syrichta | reverse complement strand
GGGGGGGGGGGGGAGAGAGAGAGAGAGAGAGAGAGAGAGAGAAACAGAGAGAGAAACAGAGAGAGAGAGAATAAGAGAGAATCTCATGTTTTTTCTTACTCTTCATTAAAAAAAATTTTGTTTTTGAGTTGGAGTCTCACTCTGTTGCTCTGGCTAGGGTGTAGTGGCACAATCATGGCTCACTGCAGCCTCCACTTCCTAGGCTCAGGAGATCCTTCTGCCTCAAACTCCAGAGTAGCTAGGGTTACAGGTGTGCACCACCATGCCTGACTAATTAAAAAAAATTTTTTTGTACTAATTTTTAATTGACTTTTAGTAAGACACATTTTAAAGACTCTTTCAAGAGCTTTGGTATCGTTTAAATTTTGAAGTGATTATTTACACATAGAATTTTTAACTTATATTCTATCATTCCTAGAACATGGTAATTGAGATTATAATAGAACATATATATTTCTTCACAAAGTATAAACCTAAACAATAGTCTGTTGGGTTATTCATACCAATAATCAAATATTTGAAATAAGAACTTGTTAATTATTTTGCATATTTGTTTTTTGTTTTTACACAAAATGTAGTCAATTCAGGTGATATTCTGAACACTCTTTAAGTTAAATAGGAAGACATTTAACTCCCTTTCCCTTTCAAATCCCCGTTCAGAAAAAAGTTTCATGATACCTTGTAATAAAATCTGTAACAGTGTTGGAAACTAGGACTTCCACCTGTCGGAAACTTGAAGGAAGCTTGTAGTCTGTTTTGTAATAAAGATTGAATGCAAAGGAAAAAAAATTTTTTTTTTTGTAGAGATGAAGTCTAGCTATGTTGCCCAGGTTGGTCTCAAACTCCCAGACTCAAGCAATCCTCCCGTCTCAGCTTCCCAAAGTGCTGGGATTACAGGCATGAACCACCACAGCTGACCTTCTTCCTCTTCTTGGAAGGACACTAATTTCATTCATGAGGGCTCCACCCTGATAACCTAACCGCCTCCCTTAAGGTTCTACCTCCAAATATCATCATATTGGAGAGTTATGATGTCAACACATGGATTTTGGGGAGACACAGATATTCAATGATTAGCACTTGAGTTTATGGACCCCTGCTCTAAACGGTACCCAGGCTTTGATTAGCACATTCACATCAACCCAGGAGGAAGACGTTTCTCCTCTCCCTGCCATATTGGAGTACCCTGCAGGGTTAATGGATGGGGTGACTCACCTCCTTCGTATTGCTGGAATAGTAGAAGTACTGTGGCACTGTGGTAAACGCCTTCTGTGCAGACTCTGTACCAACCAGCTAAAGTTTACATGGAGCAACTCAACAGTCTTCATGACAGGCTTAATGAGATGGGTTCTCACTTTATACTCATCTTTTTCCTCCCTTCTTCCCTGCAACCCCTGGCAAGCAGCGATTCTTTTACTGTCTCCATAGTTCTTCTTTTTCTAGAATGTCGTGTAGTTGGAATCATACAGTGTGTAGCCATTTCAGGTTGGCTTCCTTCACTTAGTAGCACGCATTTAAGATTTCTGCGTTTTTTTTTTCGTGGTCTGCCAGTATGTCTCTGAATGATGTTCTGTTGTCAAGAAATACCGCAGTTTACTTATGTATGCACCTGTTAGTTTTATGCTCATTTCACAGATAAGACAGTTGAGGCGTGAGGCGAACAACTGACCCCACCCCATTGGCTATCAGCAGTCATGTTCGTGGCCAAGAAAAGCCCTCTGTCCTCAGCTCCCAAATCTGAAGTGGCTTTGTTGTGTCCCTCCACAGACATTCAGGCACCCAGAGACAGCCTCCACATAAAACAGTCTCCTGAGCCCCGTTTGCTTTTGGAACGATAGCTCACAGAACGAACTCGTTTGAAATCATCCTCAAGCTGGGCTCGGTGGCTCAGCCTGTAATCCTGCGCCTTGGGACGCTGAGGTGAGTGGATTGCCTGAGCCTGCGGGTTCGAGACCCGCCCGGGCAACTTGGCGAGACCTCATCTCTACAATAAATAAAAAGTTAGCCGGGCGTGGTAGTACATCCTCAAAAATGTAGAAGCCCATATAAATTTTTCCTTCTGACTAGGTTTCCCTAAGGAGTGACCGAAAGAACCTTTCACAGAAGATGCCACATTGGGATGCCACACACTGATGGCCAATGGGGACCATACGTTTCCCCCGGCACCTGACCGAAGGCTTGTGTTGCCAGAAGAGCATAAGTTTTATTTTTTATTTGTTTTTATTATATATATTTTTTTTTTTTTTTTTTTTTT
>NW_007255122.1:79644-80659 GCF_000164805.1 Carlito syrichta | reverse complement strand
GAGATGGAGTCTCACTCAGTCGCCCAGACTGGAGTGCAGTGGCCGCTCCCGGCCACCGCAGCCTCGCCCTGCTGGGCTCTGGCGATCCTTCCGCCTCAGCCTTCCGAATAGCTGGAACTACAGGTGCGTGATACCACACCCGGCTGATTTTTTGATTTATTGTAGAGATGAGGTCTCACCAAATTGCCCAGGCAGGTCTCGAATCCGCGGGCTCAGGCAATCCACTCACCTCGGCCTCC
Source organism: Carlito syrichta (assembly GCF_000164805.1). Classification (NCBI taxonomy): domain Eukaryota; kingdom Metazoa; phylum Chordata; class Mammalia; order Primates; family Tarsiidae; genus Carlito; species Carlito syrichta. The sequence continues at coordinate 80,420 of NW_007255122.1, read as the reverse complement.
CAAGGTGCGGGAATACAGGCTGAGCCACTGAGCCCGGCGTAATATATATTTTTAATTTTGAACTTGTGGGGTACAGTTAAGGGTTAGGTATACAAATATTCATTGTGCAGGTGCCCTTGTTGATGAGGTGTGCCCCTCTTTCCCCAGACAAATATTGACTACCGTTAATCCCACCCAGCATAGGTTTTAGAGGAAGACAACCTGGGATGGGATTTTGGTCTTTGTACTTTGGAGCTGTTTGCCAAGAGGAAAGCAGCTGTCCGGAGCCTCAGGTTCCAGGAAGGAAGATGAGAAGGTGAGAAGGCAGGCAGCCAGGAAGGAAGGAAAGAAAGGAGAGAGAGAGGAAGTAACATGTTCCTTCCAGGCTTGTGAAGATGACAGGAGCCGGTGAGTTGAAGAAATGTAGCATGAGCTTTGCCAGAAGGTGCTCAGCTCCATTGTTTTTCTCTTTTCAGCCAGAGGGGGTGTAGCTGCTGTGGCTCCCGTGGCTTTTGTGGCTCCTGTGACTCATTGGTGCCCGTGGCTCCTTGGCGCCCGTGTTCCTTTGGCTACATGACACTGCTCCCAGGACTCTGCCAGGGCTTCTCCTCTCCCACACCTGGCCTAGAACTGACCACTGCACTCCAGAGGTTGTAAGAGGGAGGATTCTCCAAGAAATCCTTAAGCCACAGAGATGTTGTGGCAATAAGTCATCAAGTCATAGAGATTAGAAATGTTAGGAGCCAGGCTCAGTGGCTCAGCCTGTATTCCCACGCTTTGGGAGGCTGAGGTGAGTG
>NW_007255122.1:65166-79289 GCF_000164805.1 Carlito syrichta | reverse complement strand
TAGTGGCACTCTCACGGTCACCCCAGAGTCAACTTGCCGGGCTCCGGCCATCCTTCTGCCTCAGCCTCCCAAGTAGCCAGAACTACAGGCGCACACTACCATGCCTGGCTAATTTTTGATTTATTGTAGAGATGCGGTCTCGCCAAGTTGCCCGGGCGGGTCTTGAACCCACAGGCTCAGATAATTCACTCGCCTCGGCCTCTCAAAGTGCTGGGATTACAGGCTGAGCCACCAAGCCCGGCCAAAATATATTTTTTATATGCATAATAAGGTACCCAAGATTGAAAGTATTCAATTTAAATTCAAGAACTTTGGAGAAAACAACATTGAGACAAAAGGCAGGTGCCTGGCACTCCATCACCTCACTGGAGCGAGCTTAAGCTCGTTTCTGGAGACGAAGTGTAGACAGCCTGGATGTCAGGGTTCCTGGCACCTTGCTAGTGACACCTTGCAGCTTGAAAATTTGGTTCATCTACTGTCAGGGTCACTGCAACTAATTTCTGCTAGCAAAGCAGTGCTCCCAGAGCTGGCAGACAGCAGGGTCACTTCAGAAATGCAGAGGGCACGCTTGAGTGTAAGCTTGGCAGTCTTAAGAAATTCAGGTGATGGTCGGGCCCAGTGGCTCAGCCTGTAATTCCAGCACTTTGGGAGGCCGAGGCGAGAAGATTGCCTGAGCCCGTGGGTTCAAGACCAGCCTGGGCAAATTGACAAGACCTTGTCTCTACAACACATCAAAAATTAGCCGGGCGTGGTAGCATGCGCCTGTGGTTCCGGCTACTTGAAAGGCTGAGGCAGAGAGATTGCCGGAGCCCAGCAGGTCAAGGCTGCGGTGGCCAGGAGCGTGCCACTGCCTTCCAGCCTGGGTGACAGAGTGTGACTCCAATTAAAAAAAAAAATATTCAGGTGAATGTTTCCTCTTTGCATATTCAGAAGTGTATTTCTCTTTCTGTAAATATTTAGCAGCTTCTTTGAGTCAACTGTAGAAGTTAGCATTTAATCAAAATTGAAAGTTGAGAGGACAACAATAGATTTAGGTTAAGAGCATGCTATTGAGAGACCCAAGAAACCAAGAAACTTATTTGCTGTAAAAGTAGCGTTTAGTTCACTATATTTCATATATCCCCACCTCATGTCTACTATATATTTTGTGTACTCCTACCTCATGTATTTTATGAAATCTTACTTTAAATCCTACCTCAGACCCCGTAGAATTAGGCATATGTCAGGTTTTAAGCAGTGTTTGTATTTAGAATCCTTGGGTTAAGCATTGTCAACCCCAAACCAGTAGGCTAACTTATGCTTTTACAACGGGATGTAAAGGATAAAGCGATAAGCCTCTTTCAAACATTCCTACAAGGTGGCACCAGACTTAGAGGAGCCACCTCCTCTGTAGGTGGGCTTTATCACCGGTTTATATCTCAGTGATAATTTACACGCAGTGGCTATGTAAACCTGCAGGGAACAAAGACCTTTGTAAAAGTAACCGCCTTGCTATAATAAGCTTGCTATTATAAATTCCCAGAATTAGTATATGATTTGCTACCCCACATTCACTGTATGTGTTTGCAGCATTCATATTTAAAACTTTGTTAAGTTTGGCTTTTGTTGTCCCATAATGACTATGTTATGTTGTGTAAAGGTTAAGCAAACAAGCTTTCCTAAGGAAGCCTTGGGCTGGATCGGTAAACTACAAGGGCTAATGTAACCCTTTGTCTGCCGGCTCAGGTTACTTCATAAGCAGAGACTGTATGGACCTAACTTATCTAACATTTCACTCGACCCATTACGTGGGTTTCTGTCAATCACGGGCAACACCCACCAATACCAAGTATTCCCGTACCCATTAGGAGAAATTGCCCAATCATGTAAAATCAAGTTTGGAGTTCTTTCCCCTCCCTCTGTAATTGTGCATAAAAACTGCTTGCCATTGTGAATCGGGGCTCTGGTCCCTGAAGCTGCTGCTTCGGGCGGGAGCCCAGACTGGAGCCTGAATAAAGACCCATGTGTTTGCATCGGAGCTGGCTCTTTGTGGTCTCTATATCTCTCTCATTAGAGTCCCAGGTTCAACAAAGTGAGTTTAGAAATCATCTTGTTGAATTAAAACAAAGGGCTTCTTTCAGAAAGTGACACTGTGTGAGTGCCCTGTCTTGCCCATGACCTAGTGACAGTGCAGACTTTGTAGAAGTGTAGTGAGCCTGCTGGCCTCGACTTAAGTCTCCTGAAGTGTTTCCTTCCATGTAACTGTGTGGGCCGAATTGCGTTCCCCACATTTACAGGTTGAAATCCAAATCCCAGGACCCTGGCTGCATTGGGAGACTTTAAAGGGGTAATTAAGGTACATTGAGGTCTTCAGGAGTGGGCGGTGGTCCAATCTGGCTGGTGTTCTTATTCAAAGAAGAGATTAGGACAGAGAGACATCAGCCATGTGCACACATAGTGAGACAATCACATGAATATGTAGGGAGAAGATGTTGCCTATAACAGCAGTCCCCAACCTATTTGGCACCAGAGACCGGTTTCCTGGAAGACAATTTTTCCATGGACCAGGGAGGAGGATGGTCTCCAGATGATTCAAGTGCCTAACATTAATCGTGCCCCTTATTTCTATTATTGTTACATTGTAATATATCATGAAATAATTATACAACTCGCCAGAAGAAAAAAAAGAGGCATGGAGGGAAGTAGTAAATAAAATAGCCAACAGGTCATGTGCAAACTAAAATAAGTGTCAGATTCTGACTTAAAGCCCGCCACCAGAGGCAGCCGTAGAGTCAAAGTGCATCGACTCACTTGCACTCACTGGGAGGGTTTCGATACGAAGCTGCAAGCAACTGAATTATCATGGTCTCTGTGCAAATTTCACAGTTAATGTTCATTTATATTTGTAGCCACTCCCTAGGGTTAGTATCACCGCCTCACCTCTGCTTCAGATCACGAGGCGACAGATGATCACAGGGAGTTCACAACCTAGATCCCTCTTATGTGCAGTTCGCAATAGGGTCCGTACTCCTCTGAGAATCGAAAGCGGATGCTGATCTGACAGAAAGACCAGGTGGAGCTCAGGTGGAAATGCAGGTCGTGGGGAGCGGCTGCATATACAGATGAAACTTTGCTCACTTGAGGGCTGCTCACTGCCTGCTGTGAGGCCTGGTTCCTAACAGGCCACAGAGAGGTACCGGTCTATGACCCAGGGGTTGGGAACCCCTGATCCATAAGGCAAGGAGAGAGGCGTCAAGGAAAACCAACCTTGATGACACCTTTATCTTGAGCTTTCAGCCTCCGGAGCGATGGGTAAATAAATTTCCGTTTACACCACCCAGTTTGTGGTAGTTGGTTATGACAGTCCTAGAAAACGAATACGGTAACGCAGTCATTTCATTTTTTACTTTTTTTCTGAGTGAAAAGCAGGTAGTGAAACATTTGCCCTGATTTTACCCCACAATCTCCATTTTTCCAGGAAACCAAGAAGGAAATGTATTAGCTTCATCTTTTAATCCTTATCTCCTACCATATATTTTTGCGAGAATAATAACAGAAAAATTATAATTCTGAGTCAATCCCAAGGTTTAAAAAATATTATTATTCCATTATTGTTTAAAAAAACCCCTCATGGTGTATTATATATCTCATTAAATTAGGGAATGAAAAGGTTTTATAGTTGGGAGGACAACCATACAGCTTATTGAAGCAAAGCACTCGTCAACACACAAAGTATTTTAAGATTCTTAGTTTCAAAGATAAAAACCAACCAGTATCATGAATTAGAATGCAAATTTTCTTTGCTCAAATTTCTGCAACTGCTTCTAACCAGGATAATTTTACAAGAGTTTTAAATATATGGTTGAGTGATCATGTTAACTTCCCAGCATAGATTGCCATTGAAATTGGTTACATTTCAAAATCGACTCTTTCTGTTGGGAAATTCCTGGATTATAAAATAACAGCACCATCTCTGCCGGCAGCTGACACATCTTCATCCAGATGATATTGTCAGTCCTCTCAAGGAATTCTTTGAGTCAAAAAGCCTAAAAACTTGGGAAGGATGGTAAGAGCAGTAAAAGAAACACATTAAAAAAAAAAAAAGCCTAAAAACTTGCCCAAAGCAGCAGTGACTATTGTACATACTCATGTTATAGTCATAAAAATAATCTGATGTTATAGTCATTAATTGCCTAAATACATGGAGATTGAGGATTAAGATGGGTGTCACGGGGCAGCTAGGGTGTTTCTCCTACAGAGTAAACCAAGATAGAGTTTTCTAGGCATCCAGAGAGGAACAGGACCAGAGAGGAACAGGACCCATGACTCTTCAAAGAAGTGATAATAACCACAGAGCACAAAGGAAAGAAAAATCCATTGACCTGGGCTGGAGCTAGCCAGACCCTTGCCTGTGTCACCACAGTCCACTGGCAGGCTCTGGATGAAGTGGGGAAGGTGAATGAAGAGAATTCAGGAGTTCTGTACTCCTGTCACAAACTTGGAGAGCCCTCTGAGTCTTGTGGGACACTAGTCTCTCATGGAAAATTGCCTCACCCACAGCCATGCTCTGCTGAAGCCCACGTGAAGTGGTGCAGGAAAAAAGAAAGTTTTGAGAACTGCCAGCTACCATTTCCCAGGAACTCAACCCTTTTGAGCAGCGAGGTTATTTTCTAACCAACTTGGGAAGTGGCAGATCCCAAGGGAAAACTCTGAAGCTGCAGACAGTTCCTGGACTGGGTAGGCTGCCAGGAGGACTCCTGAGGCCCTGAGGTCTGCTGCACTTTGACCCTTGGAAGACAGATTTTCTGAAGCTAATGTGGGAAGCCAGGTGGGACTTGGTGCCATGACAATCCCTCACTCCCCATGTAAATTCTTCTGTGCCTGTCTTGCACAACAGCGTTATTCCAGTGACCTGGGACTTTCTCCTAATCCTCACTGGGGTAGCTAAGAGACAGCACATAGGTGGGGTGCTTCGGTCTCTTAAATTTGCATTCCCCTGAAGGCTCAAGACAGACAGAGAACTTGGGGAATCCATAGAGCCTCGCTCTCCACCTAGGCTGACTGGGAATTTCCTTGGGAAAACACTTGCCAAGAAGGCGGCCCACAGCCACCATCGCAGCTAGTTTTCTGCTATAAATGCCACGTCTTGATCAGAGGTCAATGTTACAGCTTACCACATCAGATATAATACCTCAGGGTTGGGGAAGGGCTGATCCCAAACCCTAGCTAACATCACTTTCCAAGTCACTCTGGTCACTCAGGACACCATGAGCCAGTGCAGATATCCAGCACTGGACTACCAAAGCTGGCAACTGGAAAATTCACCACATATTCCCAGGTTATATATAACCAGGGGAACCATGTCATGCCTATGTCAGCATGCTGCCAACCTCAAATAAGAAAAAATATCTACTCAAATGAGATGGAGGTAGAAAAAAAAATCTGACAATATGAAAAAACAGAGTTCTCTTCCACATACACCAAAGACAACACCGACTATTCAGCAGTGAACTCTAACCAAAATGAAATATTTGAAATCCTAGACATAGAATTCAAAAGATTGATTATAGAATTGATCAATGGCCTTCAGTAGAAATTGAAAACCAGCTGGGCTTGGTGGCTCAGCCTGTAATCCCACACTTTGGGAGACTGAGGTGGGTGGATTGCCTGAGCCCATGGGTTCAAGACCCACCTGGGCAACTTGGTGAGACCTCATCTCTACGATAAATAAAAAAATTAGCCAGGCATGGTAGCATGGGCCTGTAGTTCCAGTTACTTGGCAGGTTGAGGCGGAAGGATCACTGGAGCCCAGCAGTTCAAGGCTGCAGTGGCCAGGAGCGTGCCACTGCACTCTAGCCTGGGTGACAGAGTGAGACTCCAACTCAAAAAGAAAAGAAAAGAAAATTGAAAACCAACCTGAAGAAACTTAAAAAAAGCCGGGCTCAGTGGCTCAGCCTGTAATACCATGATTTGGGAGGCTGAGGTGAGTGGGTTGCCTGAGCCCACGGGTTCGAGACCCACCCGGGCAACTTGGCGAGACCTTATCTCTACAATAAATAAAAAATTGACCAGGTGTGGTAGCATGCACCTGTAGTTCTAGCTACTTGGAAGGCTGAGGCAGAAGGATCACTGGAGCCCAGCAGGTTGAGGCTGCAGTGGCCAGGCGCAGCCACTACACTCCAGTCTGGGTGACAGAGTGAGACTCCAACTCAAAAACAGTAACAACAACAACAACAACAACAAAAAATGATTAAGGACAAGAATGAAAAATTCTCCAAAGAAATAGACATCTTAAGAAAAAAGCTGAAATTCTAGAAATAAAAGAATCATTTAGGGTAGTTCAAAATGTAGTGGAAACTTTTAACAATAGTCTAAAACAAGCAGAGAAAAAGATCTCAGAAATTGCAGACAAAGTTTTTGAATAACCCAAGCAGACAGCAATAAAGAAAAAAAGAACCAAGAGAATAGGAAAATATCCCTGAGAAATGTGAGAATATGTAAAATGTCCAAACCTAAGAATCATAGATGTTCCAGAGGAATAAGAGAAGGCAACAGGTTTGGAAAACCTATTTGAGGGAATAATGGAAGAAAACTTCCTTGGCCTTGCCAGAGATCCAAAAATCCAGATATAAGCAGCCCAAAGAACTCCCAGGAGACTTATTGCAAAAAGGTCATCCTCAAGGCATATAATAATCTGGTTGTGCAAAGTTAATGTGAAGGAAGAATTTTGAGAGCTGTGAGACCAAAGCTTCACTTACTTACAAAGGTAAACCTATCAGACTAACAGCAGACTTCTCAGAAGAAACTATATAAGCCAGAAGGGATTGGGTACCATTTTCAATATTCTCAAACAGAGTAACAGCCCACCAAGGATTTTGTATCCCACAAAACTAGTTTCATAAATGAAAGAGAAAAAAATCTTTCTCAGACAAGCAAATGCTGAGGGAATTTGTCACCACTATACAAGCTCTACAAGATATACTCAAAGAAGTTCTAGATACTGAAACAAAAGTTTGAAATACACTAGTAGAACACTGGGTGGCTCACACCTGTAATCCCAGCACGTTGGGAGGTGAAGACAAGAGAATTGCCTGAGCCCAGGGGTTTGAGATCAACTTGACTGCTGGAGTCCAGCTCCAGCAGGTCAGGGTTTCCTGAAAGAGGGACGGCGTCGGCACAGGAGAAAAAACTTGGACACTGACTCTGCTGCAAGCGGGACAAATGCCAATTTGTTGTCTTTTCCAACTCCTTTTATACCCTCCATGTTTTTTGTTTTCAAGGCAATCAGTTACAATTTAATGGACCAGACAGGCAATGTATCTTTGTTCATTCTGTTTTGATCTTAAAACATTATCATCCTAAACATTAACTATAAATCTTATAAACTAACATTTTCTAATGATTACCATTTCTTAATGTCCATACAAAACTTACTTATTCCTATAACTATTACATTATAAATCACTACCAAGTTCTAAGCACTATAATTATCACATAGATTAACAAGTCACACTTGTGACCTTCACATAGCAATTTGCAACTAGCTGGGGTAAAACAACATTTTCAAGGTTTCTTAGCCACAAGAAGGTTTCTTGGCCTGACTAGTTTTCCCTAATTTCACACCTGGTGTTTACAATCTGCGTTAATTATTTCCTGCCAGGGAGGATGAGCTTTAATGTCTGTAAAACAAAAGGCCTCTCGGGCTCAAGTCATCTCAGTTACAATCTCTAACCAGAATTACAAGCCTCCTTAACAAAGGGAAGCAAAGGCAAGGGTGCTCTAATATTTATGTGATTGTTAATTTTTTAAGCATAATACACCACATGTAAAAATTAAGAAATTAAGTAAATGTAATTTTTGTGTTGGCACTCTTTCTAAAAATACAAACTGTAGCTTCTCAAATTTCTCCAATTAGTTGCCAATCAGAAGAAATAAATCTTACAAGTAATTATCTACCCACACATGATATTTTAAATCTCTATTGATAATTTCCTGGCAAGATCAGTGAGTTCCCTGACAAACATTAAATCGAGCACTTTCTGATTTTTTACAATTTTCCCAACTACAATGTTTAATCAAGTGATTGTATGGTTTAATACCAGGAGGCTGGGGACATGGAAACCTAGGGAGGAATTCAAATGAAGGGAAGGTAATTTTTCATGAATTCCCCTCTTGCCTTTTTGCAAGCGGTAGTGGAGGCGTGAGTTGAATTTTGCTTTCCATCCTCAGACTGTACAGAACTTTTCAGCTACAGCAATAACAAAAGTAGAAGCAGCAAGGGTCTCAGCTGCCCACGTTCGCTTTGTGACCCAGGGTCTTCAGCTCCCTGGACTTTGTCTGCAGGCAGGCCTCCACGGCCGGCTCCCAGCACTTGACCAACTAGATGAGACCTTGTCTCAACAATAAATCAAAAAAATTAGCCAAGGGTGGTGGCTTGTACTTGTAGTCCCAGTTACTTGGGAGGCTGAGGCAGAAGGATAGCCTGAGCCCATCAGGCTGAGGCTGTGGTGACCATGAGAATACCATTGTACTCCAGCCTAGGCGACAGAGTGAGACTCTGACTCAAAACAAAAACACTGGAAACCACAAAGCTCACAGGCCTTATGGAACACCAAAATAGATAAAATAAATAAATAAACCAAAATAGATAAAATAAATAAATAAACTAAAATAGATTAAATAAATAAAGCAAGCAAGCAAGCAACCAGATAGCAGTATGATGAATGGAATAGTATCTTACATGTCATTATTAACTCTGAATATAAATGATCTCAATGTTCCACTAAAAAGGTGTAGACTGGCAGAATGGGGAAAAAAAATCTGCTGCCTCCAAGAGACCTTCTTTATGAATAAAGACTCCTATAGACTCCAGGCAAAAAGGAGGGGAAAAATATTCCACATGAATGAAAACCAAAAACAAGCAAGAGTAGCCATTCTCATATTAGATAAAACATACTTTAAATTAACAATAGTAAAAAAATACAAAGGTGATTATTATATTTTGATAAAGAGATCAACCCAATGGAAAAACATAACAATTTAAAAAATATATATGTGTTGCACACCAGAGCCCCCAGTTTTCTAAAACAAATTCTACTAGATCTAAAAAAAGAGATAGGTAGTAACACAATAATAGCGGGATACTTCAACACTCCACTGACAGTAATAGACAGTTTTCAAGGCAGAAAGTCAACAAAGAAACAATGAAGTTAATCCAGACTCTAGAGCACATGGAACTAACAGACATCTATAGAACATTCTATTCTAAAACTACAGAATATACATTTTTCTCATCAGTACCTAGAACATTTTCCTAGATAGACCATCTGATAGGCTACAAATCAAGTCTCAATAAATTATAAAAAGAATATTAAGCACCTTCTCAGACCACAGTGTACTAAAACTACAAATTGACTTGAAGAAGAACTTGCAAAACCAAACAAACCAAACAAAAACATGGAAGCTAAACAATCCCTGGGTCAAAAATGAAATCAAGATGGAAAGTTAAAAATTCCTCGAACCATAACAATGAAACAAATTATCAAAACATCTGGGACACAGCCAGAGCTGTACTCAGAGAAAAATGTACGGTGTGTAAAGCCTACATTAATAAGACTGAAAGATTGCATAGTGACAGTCTAAAATCACACCTCATGGAACTGAGAAACACAAACAAACCAAACTCAAAGCTAGCAGAAGATATGAAATAATAAGGAGCAGAGCAGAACTAAATGAAATTGGAATACAAAAATACAAAGGATCATGAAACAATTGGTTCTTTGAAAAGGCAGGCAAGATTGATAGACTGCTAGCTAGATTAATTAAGAAAGGAAGAGAGAAGATGCAAATTAGCTCAATCAGAAATGAAAATGGAGACATTACAACTAATACGATGGAAATCCAGGAGATCATTCAAGAACACCTCTATGCAAACAAACTAGACAATCTGGAGGAACTGGATAAATTCTTGGAAACATACAAACCACCAATTTTGAATCAGGAAGAAATAGGAATTCTGAACAGACAAATATTGAGTAGTAAAATTGAAACAAAGTATCCCAACAACAACAATAACAACAAACCCAGGACCTGGTGGACTCACAGCTGAAATCTAGCAGACCTTCAAAGAGGAACGGGTACTAATTTTACTGAAGCTATTCTACAAAATAGAAGAGGAGAACTTCCTCCTTAACTAATTCTACAAAGCCAGTATCACTCTGATACCAAACCAGATAAAGACACAACAAAAAAAGAAAACTACAGACCAATATCCCTTATGAACATAGATGAAAACATCTTCAAAATAAAATATTAACAAACCAAATTCAACACCACATAAATAATTAATACTCCATGCTTAAGTGGGTTTTATCACAGGGATGCAAGGAAGGTTCAACATATGCAAGCCAATAAACATGATCCACTACATAAACATAATTAAAAACAAAAATCTTATGATCATTTCCATAGACACAGAAATAACATTTGATAAAATCCAGCATCTCTTAATGGTAAAAATCTTCAGCAAATTAGGTACAGAGGGAACACTCCTCAAAATAATAAAAGCCACATATGACAAACCCACAGCCAATGTCATCCTGAATGGAGAAAAGTTGAATACATTCCCCCCTCAGAACTGGAATGAGGCAAAGATACTCACTTTTACCACTTCTATTTAACATAGAAGTCTTAGCCAGAGCAATCAGGCAAGGAAAAGAAATAAAGTGTATCCACTTTATTTGGACTTGATAAATGAATTTGGTAAAGTTTCAGGATGCAAAATCAATACACACAAATCAGTAGCACTGCTATACACCAATAGTGACCAAACTGAGAATCAAATCAAGAACTCAATTCCATTTTCAATAGCTGCCAAAAAGCTAAAATATCTAGGAATACATTTAATCAAAGAAGTGAAAGATCTCTACAAGGAAAACTACAAAACTCTGCTGAAAGAAATTATAGAAGACACAAACAAATGGAGAAACAACCCATACTCATGGATTGGACAAATCAACATTGTTAAAATGATCACATTACCCAAAGTAATCTACAGATTCAATGCAATCCTTATCAAACCATCAAAGTCATTTTTTTTTACAGAATTAGAAAAAAACCACTAAAATTCAGCCACTAAAAAACAAGCCAGAATAACCAAAACCATGCTAACTGAAAAGAACAAAGCTGGAGGCATCACATTACCTGACTTCAAATTATACTTCAAGGCTGTAGTAACCAAAACAATAAGGTACGGGTACAGGAACAGACACTTGGCCCAATAGAACAGAATAGAGAATCCAGAAATAAACCCAAATACCTACAACCAACTGATCTTTGACAAAACAGACAACAAATAAACTGGGGAAAGGATACCCTATTCAACAAATAGTGCTGGGAAAGTTGGATTGTTACATGCAGAAAAATGGAACTCTCTCATCTCTTCCAATACACAAAAATTAACTCAAGATGAATTAAAGACTTAAATATTAGACCTGAAACCATAAAAAAATTGGGGAAAAACTCTGCTGAACATCAACCTAGGCAAAGAATTTATAACTAAAATACCAAAAGCAAAATGAAACAAACACAAAAATAAACAAGTGGAAGGTCATTAAACTAACAAGCTTCTACATAGCAAAAGAAATAATCAACACAGCAAATAGGCAACCTGCAGAGTGGAAGAAGATATTCACAAACTATTCTTCTAATACCTAGAATCTACAAAGAACTCAAATCAATCAGCAAGATAAAACAAATAACCCCGTTAAAAAGTGGGCAAATGGCATGAACAGACATCTCTCAAAAGAAGATACACAAATGACCAATAAGCCTATGAAAAAATGCTCAGTATCGCTCATCATCAGGGAAATGCAAATTAAAACCACATTAAGATACGACCTTCCACCAGTCAGAATGACCAGTATTAAAAAAATCACAAAAACGATAGATGCTGGTGCAGACGCAGAGAAGAGAGAACACTTATGCCTGTGGTGGCAGTGTAAATTAATACAACCTCTATGGAAAGCAGTATGGAGATTACTCAAAGAACTAAAAGTAGATCTACCATTTGATTCAGCAATCCCACTACAGAATTTACCTTAAGGAACAGATATCATTATAGAAAAAAGACACCCGCACTCACATGTTCATTGCAGCACAATTCACAATTGCAGAAGATGTGGAATCAACCTCAATGCCATCAGCCAATCAATGGATAACGTAATGTGGTATACATATATTCTTTTAGATCACTGAGGAATATTATTCAGTGATCTAAAAGAATGAAACAATGTCTTTTGCAGCAAGTTGGATGAAATTGGGGGACGTTATCCTAAATTAACTAACTCAGGAACAGAAAACCAAGCACGGCATGTTCTCACGTATAAGTGGAGCTAAACTAAGAATCCACAAAGACAAAGAGAATGGTCTAATGGACACTGAACATTCAGTGGGGGGCGGGGTGGAGGGACAAAAAAGTTACTTGCTGGTACAATGTGTATAGGTGTGGGGGGTGGGTACACTTAAAGCCCTGTCCAAAACTATGTGTACCCCCGAAGCTACTGAAATAAACAAAATTTTAAAAGTCTGAGTATTTCTAATGAATGATAAAAAGCCTAAAATTTTTAAAAACATATAATTAAGAGTGATGCCCTAAAAGTCTTCTTAATGTGCATTCATCTGCAGATGTCAGAGATTTTAAAATGTTTTGTACATATTGATTTTAAAACAACCTTTCTTTTAGCAATTTTTATTTGCTTGTTTTGGAGAAATAAAAATAAAAACCTGTAGCAGCCGATAGCAATTATGACAAAATGACTTTATTTGATCCACATTTCAGCCAAAGTGTGTGATTTGAACTTTTCATTCTAATTCTTGCGTAGGTATTACTTCAAACTTCTTCTCATGTAATTAAAATAAAGGCTGCTGAACAAATGAAATGAATACTAAAAACATGTGAGGACAAAATGGGTCTATATTGTCTGATATCTTAAGCTATATTCAGGGTACCTGAGTGTTTATTATGCTATCTTCAGTACTTTTTCAAATGTCTAAAATATCTTTTTTTTTTTTGAGTTGGAGTCTCACTCTGTCGCCCAGACTGGAGTGCAGTGACTGCTCCCGGCCACCACATCTCGACCTGCTGGGCTCCGGCAATCCTTCCGCCTCAACCTTCTGAGTAGCCGGAATTACAGGCATGCGCTATCATGCCCAGCAGTTTTTTTGATTTATTGTAGAGATGAGGTCTCACCAAGTTGCCCAGGTTGGTCTCGAATCCCCGGGCTCAGGCAATCCTCTCACCTTAGTCTCCGAAATTGCTGGGATTACAGGCTGAGCCACCGCACCGGCCACATTCATTCTTGAATGCTTAAAAAAAAATTCTTTAAAAAAAATGTCCTTTGATATGCAAAACATTAAATTTGGTTAACATATACTTTTTTCTTTCATTGCTCATGGTTTTAGTGTCTTATCTAAGAATCCATTGCCAAAATTAAGGTCATAGATACTTACCTCTGCGTTTTCTTCTAGGAGTTTTATAGTTTTGGACTTGAATTTAGGTTATTGATACACTTTGAATTGATTTTGTAAATGGTATTGAGAGGACAACAATAGATTTAGGTTAAGAGCATGCTATTGAGAGACCCAAGAAACCAAGAAACTTATTTGCTGTAAAAGCAGCGTTTAGTTCACTATATTTCATATATCCCCACCTCATGTTTACTATATATTTTGTGTATTCCTACCTCATGTATTTTATGACTACCTCATGTATTTTATGAAATCTTAGTACTTTGAATCCTACCTCAGACCCCGTAGAATTAGGCATATGTCGGGTTTTAAGCAGTGTTTGTATTTAGAATCCTCGGGTTAAGCATTGTCAAACCCAAACCAGTAGGCTAACTTATGCTTTTACAACGGGATGTAAAGGATAAAGCGATAAGCCTCTTTCAAACATTCCTACAAGGTGGCACCAGACTTAGAGGAGCCACCTCCTCTCTAGGTGGGCTTTATCACCGGTTTATATCTCAGTGATAATTTACAGCAGTGGCTATGTAAACCTGCAGGGAACAAAGACCTTTATAAAAGTAACTGCCTTGCTATTATAAGCTTGCTATTATAAATTCCCAGAATTAGTATATGATTTG
>NW_007255122.1:54935-65116 GCF_000164805.1 Carlito syrichta | reverse complement strand
GAGGGGGGACCCCCAAAACCCCAGAATTATCTTTTGGAGGGTGGCTGTCTTGTAGTACACTTGAAATTTGTTCCTCCGTATAAAACGTTCAACCACTATTTTTGTCTGGAGGTTTTGAGAAGGTGAGAGACCCAAGAGATTCAAAAAAAAAAAACAAACTCTAAGAGAACTATTACTATATGAATTCCCACTCCACCTTCACTGTATTTGTTTGCAGTGTTTGTACTTAGAACTTTGTTAAGTTTAATTTTTGTTTGTCTCATAAAATAACTGATTGCTTCCGCAACTGCTGCTAGCAGTGTGTGAATGTTAAGCAATAAGCCCCTCCCAGACATTCCTTTGCTTAGATAACAGTAGACTGGTGGCACCAGCCACCCCCCCAAACCTCCTGCCTGCTTGCTAAATCTGACATTCCACTCTGCAGTTCCCTGTCAATCACAGGTAGCTGAGCTAGAGCCTGCGTAGACCAGAAAATAAAACCTACCAATCCCAAGTGCCCCGTACCCATTAGGAGAAATTGCCCAATCATGTAAAAACAAGTTTAAAGTTCTTTCCCCTCCCTCTGTAATTGTGCATAAAAACTGCTTACCATACTGGATCGGGGCTCTCTCGTCCCTGAAGTTGCTGCGTCGGCTTCATACGTGAGCCCAGACTCGAGCCTGAATAAAGACCCTCGTGTGTTTGCAGCGGAGCTGGCTCTTTGTGGTCTCTCGAAGTTAAAATCTTGGGTTTAACAAAGGTTGCATCGCAATTTGCAGAATTAATGTCCCGAGTTTAGGCAAACAGATAACCGGCTCTTCCACCATGGCAATGCACTCCCCACATCACACTGAGTGTTCATCCTCCTTTGACCAAGATAGCATGACTCCATGCCCCACCCTCCCTGTTCACCCAGTCTTGCTCTGAGCGACTTTTTTCTTTGATTCCCCAGAAGAAAAAAGTCATCAAAGGGAAACATTTTGCCCATGTGGAAGAGGTGAAACAAAAATGGCCAAAGCACTAAAAGGCATCAAAATTGAGTTCAAGGCCAGGCTCGGTGGTTCAGCCTGTCATCCCGCACCTTGGGAGGCTGAGGTGAGTGGATTGCCTGAGCCCGCGGGTTCAAGACCCGCCTGGGCAACTTGGTAAGACCTCATCTCTACAATAAATCAAAAAATCAGCCAGGCATGGTAGCGCGCGCCTGTAGTTCCAGCTACTTGGAAGGCTGAGGCGGAAGGATCGCCAGAGCCCAGCAGGTCGAGGCTGCGGTGGCCGGGAGCAGCCGCTGCCCTCCAGTCTGGGTGACAGAGGGAGACTCCAACTCAAAAAAACCCCCCAGAAAACAAAAAACAAACAAACAAAAAAAATTGAGGCGTTCAAAAACTGTTCTGAGTAGTGAAAAAATCACCTTGATAAGCATCCAAGGGAGAACACTGTGAAGGTGACTGAAGTTTAAACCTGCAAGAATAAATACACAATTTTATATAAATAAATTCCGGGGATTTGGGGGTCTCCCACTGCATTTCCAGTATTTATTTATTTCCCTCTTTTGTGAGTCCTCTGACAACTCTTAGCTCCACTCCTCTGCTCGTGGCGGGGAAGACACGGGGCTGGAAGATTGTTCTCAGTGTGGGCAAGGGGAAAGGCTCAGCAGGGCCGCACGGCACAGGTCTCAGGACCAGCAATGACATCATGCTCACAGTTTTTGTTCTGTTTACACCACCATTTAACAGGTGGATATTTTCTTGCCTTAAAAAGCAGAAGGTAGGAAATTAAAAAAATTTTCTAAAAAATTTATAGAGATGGGGGTTCGCCAATTTGCCCAGGCTGGTCTTGAACCTGAAGGCTCTGGCCATCCTCTCACCTCAGCCTCCCAAAGTGCTGGGATCTTAGACATGAACCACCATACCCAGCCCTAAAAATGGTTTTGATGACTGGAAATCTCCTAGTGCTTCAGGAATCCCGTGAAATTTTAGAGATTTAAAAGAGAAAATGCTTTGCCACCAGAGTGGAAAAAAGCAGAAAAGTCCCTGTAAGGAGGTACCCATCACCAGTCACTGGTGAAGGCACATTCTTTTGTAAAAAAAAAGTGTTAGAAACTCGTTCAAGATGGCTGGCTGGAAGCAGCTACTGGGCACCTCTCTCAGGGAGAGGAATTTAAATAGCAATTAAATACTAGCTCTTTGCGAGAGAGGAAAACGGAAGATTCTGGATAGGCAGACAAGTCAGGACACCCCGGTAAAAACTTCTGCTGGGTCGGGCACGGTGGCTCAAGTCTGTAATCCCAGCACTTCAGGAGGCTGAAGTGAGGGGACTGCTTGAGCCTGCGGGTTCGAGATCAGACCAGGCAACTTGGTGAGACCTCGTGTCTAAAATAAATAAAAGAATTAGCCGGGCATGGTAGTGCCCACCTGTAGTTCCATCTACTTGGCAGGTTAAGGAGGAAGAATGACCGGAGCCCAGCAGGTGGACACTGGGGTGGCCGTGAATGTGCCACTGTACTCTAGCCTGGAGGACAGAGACTCCAACTCAAACAAAACAAAACAAAACAAAACAACACAAACAAAAAACTCTGTTGCAAGCCCTAGGGAAGGGGAATGGAGTGAGTACTCCTATTTCCAGTGAGTACTCCTATTTCCAGGTCTGTGGACATCCCCTTTTGACATGCTTCTTTTTGACTGGCCCTTTTCAACCCTCTCCTGATTGGTGTATTACAATCCCACACCACGGTTCCTCTCTCTGATTGGTGCTACCACCAACCCATCGGCGTACTCTCAAGACTATAAAATCCCTGACTGCTGTGATATTGCCCATAACCCTGTCAGGAACCCTCCCACTGCTGGGAGCTCTTCTATCCTCTAATAAATTCCTACTTACTCACTCTCCTGTTGTCCATGTCCCTCATTCTTCCTGTGTGCAAGACAAGAACCCAGACTGGAACAGCTGCTGAAGACTGCAGGACTTGAAGATGGCCAGACTTGGAGAGCTGCTCACACCTGAGGCTGGCTTGCCAGCTGATGGCACCAGCAGAACTGGCAGAGTGGGTGGAGTGGAGCTATAGGGGCTCCCACTGTCTTCTCCTGACAGTTTCTCACTACTGCCAATCCCTTTCTTATAGTATTATAATTGTTCAGTGTCCGCTTATGAGTGAGAACATATGGTACTCTGTTCTTTGTTTCCATGATAGATCACTGACTATGATTGACTCTAAATCCATCAAGGTTGCTGCAAAGTCCGTATGTTTCTCCTTCTTTATGGCTGCATAATAATCCATTGTGTATATGCACTGCCTTTTTTTTAATCCAGTCCAGCTTCGACAGGCAACATGGTTGGTTCCATGTTTTTGCTATTGTGAATAGAGCTGCAGCAAATGTATGTGTGTAGGCGTCTTTTTTGTAGATGATTTGAGTTCCTCCACGTATATTCCCAATAGGAGAATTGCTGAGTCATATAGAAGGTCAATTTCTAGTTCTTTCAGAAATCACCACACTGTCTTCCAAAGAGGTTGCAGTAGTTTGTATTCCTACTAGCAGTGTAGAAGCCTTCCTTTTTCTCCGCATCCTCACCAGCATCTGTTGTTTGTTTTATTAATGATGGCCACTCTTACTGGGCTAGGTGGTATCTCAATGTGGTTTTGATTTGCATTTCTCTGATGCTGAGTGAGGCTGAGCACTTTTTCATGTGTCTGTTGGCTGCCTCTATATCTTCTTTTGAGAAGTGTCTATTCATGTCTTTTGCCCACTTTTTAATGGGGCTGTTTGTTTTTTTCCTTTCAGCATGTATGAGTTCTTTGTGGATCCCGGATGTTAGGCCTTTGTCAGATACCCAGCTGGCAAATATTTTTTCCCATTCTGGAGCCCCTCTCTCTTAAGCACAAATAACTCCCAAGTTAGACAACCTGGAAGGGTGGTTGGCTAAAAGTGTAGGCTCTGTCTGGGAACAGTGGCTCATGCCTGTAATCCCAGCAATTTGGGAGGCCGAGGTAGGAGGATCACCTGAGCCCAGGAGTTTGAGACCAGCCTAAGCAACACAGTGAGACCTCATCTCTACAAAAACAAACAAAACAAAAAAACTGGGCATGGTGGTTTGCCCCTGTAGCCCCAGCTACTTGGGAGGCTGAAGCTTGAGCTTGAGCCCAGGAGTTTGAGGCTGTGGTGAGCTGTGATCGTGCCCTTGCTCTTCAGTCTGGGAAACAGAGGGAGACCCTGACTCAAAAGCAAAAAACAAAACAAAGCCAAAGAGAGAAAAAAGAAAAACAAAAAAGTGGCTCTGGTTTAGTTCATCTGGTGCCTGAGATGTAGATTAGTGTAGTGGTCAAGAGCTGAGCATGGCCGTTGCTTCGGATTGCTGTGTGACCTTCGGCTGATCACTCTTCTCTCTGTCTCCATGGCCTGCCTCATCCTTATCAGTAAAATGGAGGTGGGCCGGGCTCGGTGGCTCAGCCTGTCATCCCAGCACTTTGGGAGGCTGAGGCGAGTAGATTGCCTGAGCCTATGGACTGTCATCCAGACCCGCCTGGGCAACTTGGCAAGACCTCATCTCTGCAATAAATCAAAAATTAGCCAGGCATGGTAGTGCACGCCTGTAGTTCCGGCTACGTGGAAGGCTGCGGCAGAAGGACTGCCGGAGCCCAGCAGGTCAAGGCTGCAGTGGCTGAGAGCATGCAACTGCACTCCAGTCTGGGCCACAGAGTGAGACTCCAACTCAAAAAAAAATTAAATAAAATGGAGGTGATAACAGTACCAGTCACAGGATTGTTGTGAACATTAAATTAGTTAATATAAGTAACCTAAAATAGCTATAAAAAGTGCTTCACTGGAGTTGGCTAATACTTCTCCTCCTGGCTTCATAGTATTGCTGGGGAATTAAATGAATTATCAGACGTAATGCACTTGGTACAGTGTTAGGTAAGAGTTTAGAAATGACAGTAGTGGCCAGGCTCGGTGGCTCAGCCTGTCATCCCAGCACTTTGGGAGACTGAGGCCAGTGATTGCCTGAGCCCGCGTGTTCGAGACCCATCTGGGCAACTTGGCGATACCTCATCTCTACAATATATCAAAGATGAGCCAGGCGTGGTAGCGCGCGCCTGTAGTTCCAGCTACTCGGAAGGCTGAGGCGGAAGGATTGCTGGGCCCAGTAGATCGAGGCTGCGGTGGCCGGGAGTGGCCTCTGCACTCCAGTCTGGGCGACAGAGTGAGACTCCAACTCAAAAAAAAAGAAAAAAAAGAAATGACAATGGTTATTTTCATCATGCACAACAACGTCAGCCGTCATCTCCCGTGTGTCACATTCATGTACATGTCCAGACTTATCCAGTTTATATGTTCCCTCTGTCCTCTCAACAGATCAACCTAAAATTCACATTTCACCTACACATTTCTGTTGATTCCTGCTCTGAGACCTGGAACAATAGCAATCACTGGTTGAGTGTCATGCAGGACCTTTTAATAATTTACCTCATTGAATCCCCATGACAATTCCTTCAATGTATGTGACATGAACCTAATTTGGCAGATAAACAACCAGGGCCCAAGCGACACTGAGTGACTTGCCCAAAATCATAGAATAGTGAGGAATATGCGCCTGGAAATAGAACTGCATCTCCCAAGTCCATGTTTTTTCTGCATGACTTTGTTGAGTATAGCCAACTACAGGGGATTATTAGAATAAATAACCAACTTATTTTCCTCATGTATTTGTGTACTATGCTCTTTGAGATTTTTACATTCTCTTGTCTTCCCCTCTCTCCCCATCCCCCGCCTACCACTTATGTTTGAAGTAGGTAACTCAGCTGGGTGCTGTGGCTCACACCTGTAATCTCAGCATTTTGGGAGGCCGAGGCGAGAGGATTGCCTGAGCCCGGGGATTTGAGACCAGCCTGGGCAACTTGACAAGATATCATCTCTACAATAAATCAAAAATTAGCCAGATGTAGTGACACGTGCCTGTGGTTCCACCTATTTGGAAAACTGAGGCAGAAGGAACGCCTGAGCCCAGCAGGTCAAGGCTGCTGGGGCCGTGATCATGCCACTGCACTCTAGCCTGGGAGACAGAGTGAGGCTCCGACTCAAAAAAATAAAAGCAAACAAATGGGCAAATAAATAAAGTAGTAACTCTTTTGACATCCTTTGATTAGTTTTACAGAGTATGAGTGAATTGTCAGTCTATCCCTTCTCTGATACCTGCGTGTCTTCTCTTCGGATTTAGGTGAGGGTTGTATATTATTACACACTCAGCACAGCTGAGAAGAGTTCAGCCAGTCTTTGAGCAATGGCTCAAAGTCTGTTACCACCCATCTGTTTCTGTCTATTCTGGTTTTTTCATACAAATGGAATCATACAATATATGATCTTTTGTGACTGGCTGTTTTCTCTTAGCATAATGTTTTCAAGGTTCATCCGTATTGCAGCGTGCATCACGACCTCATTTTTTATGGTTGAATTATATTTTATTGTGTGTGTACATATACCACAACCTGTTTGTCCATTCACCTGTTGATGGACATTTGGGTTGAATCCACATTTTGGTTATTGTGAATGGCTTGCTGGCATTAACATTCCTGTGCAAGTATTTATTTAACAGGTAACTGTTTCCAAGTCTTTGGATATATAGTTAGGGGTGAAATTTCTGGGCAACCTGAAAATTAAAGGTTTAACTTTTTAAGAAACCACTAAACTGTTTTCCACAGCAGTTGAAAGCATTTGTATTCTCACTAGCAGTGGATGAGCATTCAAACTTCCCCTTATGCCCACCAACACTTGTTTTCAGTTTTTAAAAATTATAGCTGTCTGACCAGGTGTGGTGCCTTGAGCCTGTAATCCTAGCACTTTGGGAGACCAAGGGAGAGGATTGCCTGAGTCCAGGGGTTTGAGACCAGCCTGGGCAACTCGGTGAGACCTTGTCTCTACAATAAATCAAAAAATTAGCTGGGCATGGTAGCACGCCTGTAGCTCTGGCTACTTGGAAGGCTGAGGTGAAAGGATTGTCTGAGTCCAGCAGGTTGATGCTGGAGTGGCCGCGAGTGTGCCACTGCACTCCAACCTGGGCGACAGAATGAGACTCCTACTCAAAAAAAAAAAAAAAATTATAGTTGTCATAATGGGTGAGAAGTGATATCTTGTGGATTTGACCTGTCTTTCCCTGATGAATAATGATGCTGAGTATCTTTGTAGACAATTATTAGACATCTGTATATCTTCTTTGGAATGATGTCTGCTTAACCTTTGCTCATATCTTCATATGTCATTTTATTATGGAATTATAAGCATTCTTTATACATTTTTGATACAATATTCCTTATCAGATACTTTTTCCCACTTGTGGGTTGCCTTTTTCACTTTCTTAATAGTGTCCTTTAACATTGTTAAGATGTTCATTCTACCCAAGGCAATCTACAGATTTAATGCAACACCCATTAAATTACCAGCAGCATTCTTCTCAGACCTGGAAATGACAATACAGGAATTCATATGGATACATAAATGACCATGAATAGCCAAAACAATCCTCAGGGAAAAAAACTGAAGTGAGAGGTATTATACTCCCAGACTTTAAACTTTATTATAAAGCTATAATAATCAAAAAAGCCTGGTATTAGTAGTACAAGAACAGGCATATAGACCAATGGAATGGGATAGAGATTCCAGAAGCAAAACCTCAATTTCTCAGCCAACTCATCTTCGACAAAGCCTCCACCACCAAACACTGGGGAGAGGGGAACCTATTCAGTAAATGGTGCTGGGAAAACTGGCTGACCACATGCAGAAGATTAAAACAAGATTCCTACTTATCACCATACACATAAGTCAACTCTAACTGGATCAAAGACCTAAATGTAAAACATCAAACTATAAGAACCTCAGAAAATGCAGGAGACACCCTTTTGGAAATTGGAACCGGCAACCAATTCCTGATCAAAATCCCAAGTGCCCGTGTCATAAGAGATAAGATAGACAAGTGGGGCCTCATCAAACTGACAAGCTTCTGTAGAGCCAAAGAAAACATCAAGAGAGTGGGGAGACAGCCCACAGAATGGGAAAAATATTTGCCAACTGTATGTCTGACAAAGGCCTAACATCTAAGATCTACTAGGAACTCAAACTTGCCGAAAAGAAAAAAACAGAGTCTCATTACAAAGTGAACAAAAGATATGAATAGACACTTCTCAAAAGAAGACATATGGGCAGCCAACAGATACAGGAAAAAATCCTCAGCCTCACTAGTCATCAAAGAAATGCAAATTTAAGCCACACTGAGATACCACCTAACTCCAGTCAGAATGGCCACCATCAATAACTCAGAAAACAACAGATGCTAGAGAGGGTGAGGGGAAAAGGGAGCACTTCTACACTGTTGGTGGGCATGTAAACTGGCACAGCCTCTGTGAAAAACAGTTTGGCGAGTCCTAAAAGATCTAAAAATCAATCTCCTGTACAACCCTGCAATCCCTCTCCTGGGATTATACCAGAAGGAACTCAAATCATTCTATGAAAAAGATACCTGCACACGCATATTTATTGCAACATTATTCACAATAGCAAAAACATGAAACCAGCTGTGCTCCCCATTGAAAGAGGACTGGATAAAAAAAATGTGGTACATATACACAATAGAGTATTACGCAGCCATAAAGAAGGACAAAAATTACAAATTTCGCAGCAACTTGGATGGACTTAGAATTTGTAATACTGAGTAATCCATCACAGAGACAAAGAACTGAATATCACATGTTCTCATTCATAAGCAGACCTTGAACAATTATCATAATACAATAAGAAAAGGATTGGCTGTAGTGGGAAACTTCCAGGGAAGGAGGGTGCGGATGCGGATTGACATTAGTGGGAAACTGCCAGGAGATGGGGGGGGCGCACCTCATCAACAAGGGTACCTGCATAATGAACATTTGTATACCTAACCCCGAATTGTACCCTACATCTTTAAAATTAAAAATTAAAAAAAAATTCTTTAAAAAAAATGTCCTTTGATATGCAAAACATTAAATTTTGGTTAACATATACTTTTTTTCTTTCATTGCTCATGGTTTTAGTGTCTTATCTAAGAATCCATTGCCAAAATTAAGGTCATAGATACTTACCTCTGCGTTTTCTTCTAGGAGTTTTATAGTTTTGGACTTGAATTTAGGTTATTGATACACTTTGAATTGATTTTGTAAATGGTATGAGGTAAGAATCTAAATTAATTTTTTCACAGGTGAGTATCTAGTTGTTCCAGCACCATTTGTTGAATAAATTCTTTTCCCCCATTGAATGGTCTTGGCATTCAATTGTAGAAACTCAACTGACTATAGGTACATAGGTTTATTTCTGGACTCAATTTTACTCCACTGATCTATATGTCTATTCTGATGCCTATATTACTTTGTCTTGGTTATTGCTATTTTGTATCAAGTTTTGAAATCAAGAATTGTGAGTCCTCTTACTTTGCTCCTCTATTTCAAGATTGCTTTGACTCTTCTGGGTCCCTTGAGTTTTTTAGAAACACCTTTTCAATTTATATTTTTTAAAAAGCCAACTGGTATTCTCACATGGATTGTACTGGAAGTGTAGATTGGTTTGAAGAGTATTACCAGATTAAGAATATTAATATTTTAATCCATGAACATAAAATGCCTTTCCATTTTTTAGATATTTTAAAATCTCTTTTGAAAGGAAGTTATAGTTTTTAGAATTTAAAGCTAAGTATGTTATTCATTTTTATGTTATTATAAATGAAATTGTTTCATAATTTTATTAGAAGAATTTTTTGTTAGTATCTAGAAACACCACTGATTCTCTATATAGTTCTTTTATTCTATAACTTTGGTGAATGCATTCTAATAATAATAATAATTATTATTATTGTTATTTTTTCATTCTAATAATTCCAAGATGAATTTACCTTTGATTTAAAAAAAATACAAGCGTATATTTTCTGCAAGTAGGGATTATTTTAATTCTTTTTTTTCCCAATCTGGAAAATTGGGAATCTGGTGCTATTTACTTATTTATTTTCCTAATTGCCCTGGCTAGATCCTCCAGTATAATGTTGAATGGAAGTAGTAAGAACTGATAATATTTTTTTGATTTCTCATCTTAGGATGTGGCAGGATGCAGCAAATGCTCAAATATATTTCTTGTATGATTGAGTGAATAAACACAGAAACATGTAGCTGGTTCAGGATTAGCAGTTGGCCTCATGGCAAT
>NW_007255122.1:53974-54915 GCF_000164805.1 Carlito syrichta | reverse complement strand
CCCAGGTTACTTCATAACCCGAGATTGTATGGACCGTAACTTATCTAACATTTCACTCGACCCATTACGTGGGTTTCTGTCAATCACGGGCAGCACCCACCAATCACCAGGTATTCCCGTACCCATTAGGAGAAATTACCCAATCATGTAAAATCAAGTTTGGAGTTCTTTCCCCTCCCTCTGTAATTGTGCATAAAAACTGCTTGCCATTGTGGATCGGGGCTCTGGTCCCTGAAGCTGCTGCTTCGGGCGTGAGCCCAGACTCGAGCCTGAATAAAGACCCTCGTGTGATTGCATCGGAGCTGGCTCTTTGTGGTCTCTATATCTCTCTCATTAGAGTCTCGGGTTCAACATTTGGAGGCCCCAGCGAGATATTTTTTTTTTTCAGAGACCACCTAGACTCCAGCCCGAAGGGTCTTAGCCAGTGGGTAAGTGCACGCGCGCTTCTGGTAGGATATCGATATCCATTTTATGAGGCCGGAATAAGGTAGAGTGGACGCACTCTGAGACCCTCCTGGCCAGAGTTCTTGGGAGACGTCCCTCGATCTCAGAGGGAGCCTAAGCGCTGGAAAGCGCGGGCTCAGAGGGGGTCCAGGCGCGAGAGGCGCAGACCTACACTACGTTTAGTTCAGCTCCCGGTCGCATTGGCGAGCCAGGTAGGAACGGGGGTCGTCTGGTATGCCCGATTTTTCGGGCACCCACCAGGCCCCCATTCGGAGGATAGCGCTGTCCTCATATCTGAAGGTAGCCCAACACCGAGAGGTGCGGCCTTGCCTTCAGATCGGCTTTGTCTATGTCTCTACGGCCGTAGAAAACGTATTTATATGTTAGTAGTGTCCTACTGTCTACTGTCTTTGTCTGTGTCTTGTTGTTGACGGAAAACATGGGACAGAACTAACCTCTCTCTAACTTTCATGACTGATCATTTCTCGGACGTTAAA
>NW_007255122.1:18597-53954 GCF_000164805.1 Carlito syrichta | reverse complement strand
ATTTTGCTGAGTACAACCTTGTAAGATTCCAAAGGGAGTATGTAATCACTCAACACGACCCCCCTCCCTTACCTAAATGAGGGTATAAGACCCCACGTCTCCTGTTCTGGGGCGCTCGATTTGGGACGCATGAAATTCTCGGCCCGCTGTGCTAGCCAGCGTAATAAAACGCCACTTCCTATAATAGTCTTGGTGTCATGATCTCTCTATTTTTCCTGCTACAGGGAGATCTTAGGAAGAGAAATTATGTAGTTTTTCATCCTTGAGTATGATGTTAACTATTGATTTTTTTTTAATTTTAAAGATGTGGGGTACAATTCAGGGTTAGGCATACAAATGATCATTATGCGTGTACCCCTGTTGATGAGGTGTGCCCCTCCCTCCCCTGGCAGTTTTCCCTCAACTGCCAATCCCTTCCCCCTAGCCCCCAGCAATTTCCCAGCACTTACAATCCTTTTCTTAAAGTATTAAGATAATGTTCAGGGTCCACTTATGAGTGAGAATATGTGGTACTCAGTTCCTTGTTTCTGTGCTAGATCACTCAGTATTATAGACTGTAAGTCCACCCAAGTTACTGTGAAGTTCATCATTTTGTCCTTCTTTATGGCTGCATAACATTCCATCATGTATACATACCGCATTTAAAAATCCTGTCCTCTTTTGATGGGCAGCACAGTTGGTTCCATATTTTTGCTATTGCGAATAAGGCTGCAATAAATGTGCATGTGCAGGTATCTTTTTCATAGAGTGTATGATTCAGAGTCTCAGTTTTGCTTTATTTTGTTTTTTGCATGCCTTACAATCTTTTTTTCTGGAAACTAGACGTTTTAGGTAATACATTTTAGCAGCTTGGGTTAGTGCCCCTATTCTGGAGCTTGTTATTATTGTGATTTGCTTGCTTCTTTGTCAGGTGACGGGCTAGCTTATTTGAGTAATGTCTAATACCCCTTCCCCCACAGTGGAAAATCTATGATAATGCTCCTCGGGGATGCAGTCTTTAGCATGCCATAGTCCCCCTGGATGACCATGGTTTGGGAAGGAATCTCTTCAACTTCTCTTTCCCAGATTACCTCTAGCTGGATGCCTCACTAATTTCAGGCTGACTGCCCTATTGTTTTCAACAATGTCCCTAAACATAAACTACCCCAGAAACCAAAGCAATTAAATTCTGTCTCCTTTGAAGGGGTTCTGAAGATCCTCATTTGAGAAATTTTTCTGACCCCAAGAGAGTTCCTCTTAGCTTTCTCTTTCCCTGGTAATCTCTGCTAAACATAGGTAGCCTTTGGTTTAGCATGTATTGCTAACACATCTACCAGTCTCCTATTTTAGTTGGTATTTGTGCCAACCACCATTGTTTTTGAGAACACCCTTAGGCTTGAACCTCCCCCACAGACTATTGTAAATAAAATCAGTTCCTTTGTGAAGAGCTTTGGCCAGCCTCTTACCCTAGGCACAATCACTGAGCCACAGCTCTGGAACTGGGGTAAGGCAGTGGCATGCTTCTACTTGACTGAAACCTCCATTGCTGAGGGTGGAGGCTTGCAAGGGCGATAATCACCTCTGGTCTCAGTTCACCCTCCAGGTATAGTGCTCCCATCTTATGAGCCAAAGTGGGCTGAAGGTGATCTGGGCCAAGTGTTCTCAGTGTGCCACACCCAGGGTAGAGTCTCCATAACACAAGTTGGGACTGGATGTAAGAAAAGAGCCTTCATTGCTCAGATGCCTGCTTCCAGATCTTAGCCTCTGCTGCAGGTTTCTGGGGGCAGGATGAGAAATCCTGACATTCTGCCCCTTCCAAAAGAATGCCTTAACTCTAACTGGTTGCTTGAGGAGAGGGAGCACTGTGTTCTTAGTTACGCCCTGTGGAGTTGAATTTCCAACACAGTTGAAGGACTGAAAGGGAGGAAGTTGGTCATGGTTCAAATGCAACAAATGCTTGTTATTCTCACTGAGTTTTGCTAAGTTTTTTTTAGTAGATGCTTCTTCATTTGCTGCTTTTAGGATCCTTTCCAGAGACATTTAAAAAAATTTATATTTTAAAATATGGGTTACAATTCAGGGTTACGTATACAAATATTCATTATGCAGGTACTCTTATTGATGAGGTATGCCTCCCTTCCCCTGGAAGAATCCCACTACTGCCAATCCTGCTCCCCCACCCCCAGCATTTCCCACTACTGACAATCCTTTTCTTATAGTTTTATGATAATTTTACAAGGTCCATTTAAGAGTGAGAAGATGTAATGCTCAGTTCTTTGTTTCTGTGATAGATCACTTAGTTTTATAGCCTCTAAGTCCATCCAAGTTGCTGCAAAGTTCATAATTCTGTCCTTCTTAAGTTGCATAAGATTCCTTCATGTATATGTACCTCATTTTTTTAAATAGTCCTCTTTTAATGGTCAGCACAGTTGGTCCCATATTTTTTGCTATTGTGAATAATACTGCAATAAACATTTGTGTCCGGGCATTTTTTTCATAGATTGATTTGAGTTCCTCTGGGTATATTTCCAATAGGGGAACTGCAGAGTCATGTGAAAGGTTGATTTTTAGGTCCTTCAGGAATTGTCAAAATGTTTTCCACAGAGGCTGTAGTAGTTTACAATCCCACCAACAGTGTAGAAGTGTTCCCCTTTCCCTGAATCCTCTCCAGCATCTGTTGTTTTTGAATTATTGATGATGGTCATCCTGACTGGAGTTAGGTGGTATCTCAGTGAGGTTTTAACTTGCATTTCTTTGATGACAGTGAAGTTGAGCATTTTTTCATGTATCTGTTGGCTGCTCATGTCTTTTTTTTTGAGAAGTGTCTGTTCATATCTTTTGCTCACTTTGTAATGGGGTTGTTTATTTTTTCTTTTTAGCACATTTGAGTTCCTTGTGGATCCCTGATGTTAGGCCTTTGTCAGATATACAGTGGGAAATATTTTTCCCCAGTCTGTGGGCTGTCTCCCTGCTCTCTTGAGGTTTCTTTGGCTTTGCAGAAGTGTGTCAGTTTGATGAGGTCCTACTTGTCTATCTTATCTCTTATGGTATGGGCACTAGGGGTTTTGATCAGGAATTGGTTGCCAGTTCCAGTTTTCAGAAGGGTGTCTCATGCATTTTCTAAGGTTCTTATAATTTGAGGGTTATGTTTAGTTCTTTGATCCATTTGGAGTTGAATTTTGTGTTTGGTGATAGTTAGGAGTCTTGTTTTAATCTTCTGCGTGTGATCAGTCAGTTTTTCCCGTACCATTTACGTTTCTCAGGGATTGGTGGTAGAGGTTTTGTGGAAGATAAGTTGGTTGAGAAACTGAGATTTTGCTTCTGGAATCTCTGTCCGATTCCATTGGTCCATATGCCTGTTCTCGTACCAATGCCAGGCTGTTTTGATTATTGTAGTTTTATATTAAAGTTTAAAGTCTGGGATGTGATACCTCCTGCTTTTGTGTGTGTGTGTGTGTGTGTATGTGTGTGTGTGTGTGTGTGTTGTTGTTATTGATGAGGATTGTTTTGGCTATTTGTGGTCGTTTATGTTTCCATATGAATTCCTGTATTGTCGTTTATAGGTCGGAGAAGAAGGCTGCTGGTAATTTAATGGGTATTGCATTAATTCTGCAGATTGCCTTGGGTAGAATGGATATCTTAACAATATTGATTCTTCCAATTCATGAGCATGGAATATTTTTCCATTTGTTTGTTTCTTCTTTGATTTCTCTGAGCAGTGTTTTGTAGTTTTCATCATAAAATCTTTCACGTCTCTGGGTAGTAAGATGCCAAGGTATGTCTTCTTTTGTGTAGCTATTGTGAATGGGATTGTGCTTTTATTTGAGTTTCTGTTTATTGTTGGTGTATAGAAATGCAACTGTCTTTTGCACATTTGTTTTATACCCTGAGACTTTTCCAAAGTCCTTTATCAGTGCAAGGAGGTTTTTTTTTCTTTGTGATAGTAAAGCTAAGGGGAAAAACAAGTGAGATAGAAGCTTAAAGAAGTCTTGATTCCATTCTGAGGTTGAGCTGTGGAGCAACTGGCTTTTTTTTTTTAATTAAACAATATTTTTTATTATGGTGTTGTGGGGTACAGTTTAGGGTTAGGTATACAAGTACATTTCATTCAGGCACCCTGTTGATAAGAGGTGTTTCCCCGTCCCCAGACAGATATTTGCTGCCATTGATCTCTTCTCCTTCCCCCGCCCCCTGCAAGGAAGTTTTTGACAACTTCTCTTGGGTTTTCGAGTTATAGAATCCCGTCGCCTGCACAGAGGGATAACTTGACTTCCTCTTTTCCTATTTCGATACCCCTGATTTCCTTCTCTTGTCCAATTGCTCTAGCTAACTTTCAAGTCTATGTTGAAAAGGAGGGGTGAAAGTGGGCATCTTTGTCTCGTTCCAGTTTTCAGGGGAAATGGTTCCATTTTCTGTCGGTTTAGCAGTATGCTGGCTGTGGGTTTCTCATAGATGGCTCTTACAATTTTGAGGTATATTCTATCTATGCCAAGATGTTCCAGGGTTTTTATCAAGAACAGGTGCTGGATTTTATCAAAAGCTTTTTGAGCATCTAATGTTTTGTTTTGTTTTTTGTGGGGTTTTTGTTTTTACATCTGTTGATGTATTTAATTATGTTTATAGTGTTGCGAATGTTCCTGGGATTTAAGCCTCCTTGGTCATGGTGGATGACTTTTGAAATGTGTTGTAGGATCCGATTTGCTAGGATCTCGTTGAGAATTTTAGCATCTATGCTCATCAAGGATACTGGACTGTAGTTCTCTTTCTTTTTTGGATCTTTACCTGGTTTGGGTATCAATGTGATGTTAGCCTCATAAAATGATTTGGGGAGAGTTCCATCATTCTCAATTGCTTGAAATACTTCCAATAGGATTGATATTAGTTCCTCCTTGTATGTTTTGTAGAATTTTGCTGGAAAGTCATCTGGTCTAGAGCATTTGTTTGTAGATAGTTTTCTTATAACATAGTCAGTTTCCTGGATTGTTATTGCTCTATTTATGGTCTCGATTTCTTCTTATTTTTACCTGGGGAAGTTGTGTGATGTCAGAAAGTCTTCCATTTCCTTTAGATTTTTAAGTTTGTTTTCATACAAGTGTACATAGTAGTCTCTGATAATCTTTTGCATTTCTTTGGGGTCAGTTGTGACTTCATCTTTTGCATTTCTGATTGTATTTATTTGAACTTTTTCTTTCTTTTCTTGGTCAGTCTAGCTTGGGGTCCATCAATCTTGTTTACCCTTTCAAAGAACCAGCTTTTGTTTTCTTTGATTTTTTAAATTATATTTTTGTCTTTTATGTCTCTAATTTGGGCTTTTATTTTGGTGATCTGGATTCTTCTGCTGAAGTTATGGTTTTGGTGTTCTTACTTTTCCACCTTCCTTAGGTGATTTGTTAATCTGTTAACTTGTGATCTTTCCATTTTCTTCATGCGTGTTTGCAGAGATATAAATTGCCCTTGTGTTACTCTTTTCTTGGCATCCCAGAAGTTTTGGTAAGATGTTTCTTCATTTCCATTTGTTTCTAGGTATCTTTTAACTTCTTTTTTGAGTTCTGTGTTGACCCAAGAGTTATTTAGCATCATGCTGTTTAGTGTCCATGTCTTTGTGGGTTTGGGCAGAACTTTGTTAATGATGATATCTATTTTTATTTCACTGTGGTCTGAGAAGGTGCATGGCAGAATTTCAACCTTATGGAATTTGTTTATGTTTGATTTATGACTGAGGATGTGGTTGATCTTAGAGTACGCTCCATGTGGTGATAAAGAGAGTGTATAGTTCATGGTTGTTGGGTGGAATCTTCTGTAGGTGTCAATTAATTCCTTTTGGTCAAGCGTCACATTGAGGTTCTGGGTCTCCTTGTTCACTTTTTGTCTTGATGATCTGTCTAGCGTTGTTAGTGGGATTTTTGAGTCCCCAGCTGTGATTGTGTTAGAGTAAATATTATTTTTTAGTTTACCTAGAAGCTGCTTTATGAAAACTGGTGCTCCTATGTTGGGTGTATATATGTTTAGGATGGATATTTCTTGTTGATGGATCGAACCTTTTATCATTATGTAGTAACCTTCTGTATTTTTTTTAATTTTTGATAGTTTAAGGGGTATTTTTTCTGATATTATGACAGTGACTCCTGCTTTATTTGTGTTCCATTCGCCTGAAATTTTGTTTCCCATCCTCTTACTTTGAGTCTGTGAGTGTCCTATCTGGTGAGATGAGTCTCTTGGAGACAATATATTGTAGACTCATGTTGTTTCAGCCAATTTGCCATTCTGTGTCTTTTCAGTGGTGCATTTGGTCCATTCACATTCAGGCTAATTATGAGATATGAGAGTTTATCCCTGTCATGAAGTTCTTATAGAGTTTGTTGTTGCTGCTGCTATCTGATTGTTTATTTGTTTGTTGTCTTTTTTTTTTGATTTTTGGGTTGATTTGTATGTATTTTCAATCTTTTTCCTGCATTCTTGGGATGGACATCATTGTTCTTTTTTTCCTTTTTTCCGTGTTTAATACTTAAGTGTTTGTTGTAGAGCTGGTCTGGAGGCAGCGTAAACTCTTAGTGATTGAATGTCTGGGAACAATTTTTATTCTTCCTCATTGATGAAACTTAGCTTAGCTAGGTATGTAATTCGTGGCTGAAATTGTTTATCTTTGAGGACTTTGAAGATTGGACCCCAAGTTCTCATAACCTGAAGTGTTTCTGTAGATAAGTCTGCTGCTATTCTAATTGGTCTTCCCCGGTAGGTAGTTTTACCTTTCTCTCTTGCTGCCTTTAGGATTGTTTCTTTTATACCTACTTTGTAGGCAAATTGCTATGTGTCTGGGAGTTTGTCTTCTTATTTGTTGTCTTGCAGGCGTTCTCTGAATCTCTTGGTTTTGAGTGGTCATGTCACTGATGAGATGAGGGAAGTTTTCTTGGATAATTTCGTGGAATGTTTGTTCCAGGGTGGTCTCTGTCTGTCTATCTGCCTCAGGGATTCCAATTAATCTTAGGCTCAGCCTCTTGAAATAACCGCTCATCTCTGGGAGGTTTTGTTCTATCTTTTTCAGCTTCTTTCCTAGGTTTTTAACAGTTTGGGTTAGTTTCATATTTGGGTCCTCAAACTCTGAGATTCTTTCTTTTGCTTGGTTAATTCTGCTTTCCATGCTTATCAGTTTGTTGTCTATTTCATTCACTGCATTCTTTATTGCTGTTATCTCAGCTATCAACTCCTTCTTTCCTTTTGTCCCTCCTCATTTTTATTTATTCTCTCTTTTAATATCTTGATATCTGGGTTAGTGGTTTGAGACTAGTCACTCTGGGGGTTCTTCATTGTTTGAGTTCCAGAGTCTGTATTCTCAGTGGCTGACATCTCAGTGGTCTGTGTGAGACTGATGTTCTTCTTTTGGTTTTTCCTCGTTTGTGTACATTTTCCTCCTCTTCCCCCTCCACCCTTTTAACCTGTTTTTTCATTCTGTTGTTCAGTGATGGGGAGATAGCTTTTAGTTCTGTTTTCTCGGTCTCCTATTTTTCCTTGTATAGACCCTCTGGTTTTGTTTAATTCAGAAGCTGAACTAGAGGTGGGGGCCTGTACATTTTGCAGTTTTGAGATTTAATTGGGGATGGAACTGTGATTCAGAAGCTATCTGTAGATCCCAGTATCCTCTGACGGGTGTGTGGGACCTCTGGAACCCACTTCCCACTGCCTTACAATCTGTCCATGCATTGAGAGTTTCTGTTTGCCCCTGCAAGCAAAATGAGATAAAAAAGGTAAAAGAATGAACAAAGGAAAGAGGAAGACAAAAGAGAGTTTGAGAGAGAGAAGAAGAAGAGGGAAAACAGACAGGGGTACCAACTAACAAACAAACAGAGAGACAAACAAAGACAGAAAAACCAAAAAAGACAAAAACATGTAGACAATCATACAAAAAAAAACAACCTCACCCCCACGAGTGTACTCTCCCTCAAAAATACCCATGTATAAACAGAAAATCTAAAAAAAAAACTAAGATAACAGAAAAAAATAACATACAAAAACATAAACAAAAACAGAAAGAAAGAGAGAAGAAAAAACCTACAACTAAAACAAAAAACAAACTGGCTCTCTGGCAGTTTCTGGGAGTCCAGGTTCCTCTCAGGTCTCCGCCTTAGGGAGCAGCTCTAATCTCCACCCCCCATGCCGCCCCCCACCTCTGCTCTCAGCGCAGGCTGATAGGGCTGCTTTCAGTGGGTCAGATGCCCCTCCGCCTACTGTGGGAGGAGAATGGATCAGATCCAGACTCACCCTACTCGCTGCTGCTGCTGCTGTCAAGTCTCCCATTCAGATCTGATGCATCTGTGGCTGTTCCCATGTGGGGCAGGGGTCTCTGTCTCTTCTAGTCTGATGAGATAAGAGCCTCTGGCTCCCCAGAAGGAAGCTGGGTGGAGCTGGGCAGGGTAATGCAAGTGTCTGCCTGGGACTGAGAAGACAGCACCTGGCAGCTTCCTGTCACCAACTTTGGAGCTTTATTCCAGATTTCCACAACCTGCCTGCTCATGCCAGGTCTGCTGCTGCAAGTGATGGTGTGGACTGGGTGTTGGTGCTGAGGGGCAGTTGTTCTCCGCTACCTCCTCTCAAGAGACTCCTGAGAACAGCAGCCAATGCTGCTCATTGGGGTCTCCAATCTCAGGGCAGTGGTGGGTTGCAGTCACATCTGGAGGAGAGCCCAGGTGCATGAACCCAAGTATCCCCTCAGATGGACTTTCACTCACCTATCAACACACACCTCCTTTATGGACGCTTGCTTTTGTGGAGACTCTCACAGTCCGAACTGCTCTGTTGTCATCTTGCCAGGAAGTCCCTCCAGAGACATTTTCCTCAGGAAAAAAATTGTTCTTTTTACAATTTCACTGCGGAATGGGTCCATGCAGTTCCTCACATTTCCAAGTCCAAAGTGGAATCCTTCTCCACTTTCCTTTAAATCTTCACTTTTCACTGAATCTCTATTTATGGATAGATTATAATTTATTTCAGGCAACTGTTATGGACTGAATTGTGCTCCCCTTCCAAGATTTATATGCTAAGGCTCCAGTCCCCAGTATTTTAGAATGTGACTGCATTTGAAGATAAGGCCTTTAAAGAAGTAATTCTGTTAAAATGAGCTCATTATGGTGGGACCTATTCCAATATGACTGGTCTCCCTCTGATAAGAGGAAGAGACTTAAGAGAAGTGGGTGCACAGAGAAAAGGCCAAGTGAAGACACAAGCAGAAGACTACATCTACAAGCCAAGGAGAGAGACCTCTAGAGAAACCAAAACTGTTACACCTTTTTCTTAGATTTCCAGCCTCTAGGGATGTGAGGAAATACATTTCTGTCATTAAGCAATCCAGTTTGTGATATTTTGATATTTTGTTGTGGCAGCCCTATCAAACTAATACAATCACTGTAATAATTTACCTTTTTGAATTACTGTTTTTTGTTTTCCAAGAAACCTGGGCCAACACCTTTCCATATCCACTTATTACCACAAAAAAGAGACAAAATCAAATAAGACAAATCCTGGCATTTTTTACCCCAATCTTGTTACTGAACTGAACTGGGGTCTGCTCATCTGGGGCAGTAAGACATCGACACAGAATTTTACAGTGGGAGAAAGAAAGGAGGACATTTATTTGCATGTCTCCCAGCAAAGAAAACTGGGCAGCTCATTCTGAAGACCCAACCTCACCAATGGCTTACAAGCAAGAATGTTTAAAAGCAGGAGTAAATTTCAGGAAAGCAGAAATTATGGACAAAATCACAAATCGATCCATGGAGGCTATTCATTGGTTTGGCCTTAAAAAGTTCAGATATCTTGAAGTAGGGTCTTACAGATAATGGATAGACTCAAAGATTTTTCTGATTTTCAATTATTTATGGAAGAAAAGCTTTGTCTAAAGACTTGGGGTCCTCAGAAAAGAATGTTAGGTCTGGCCTGTGATTGTGACTTTCTCCAGGACCCTCAGGAAAAAATCTAGAACAAAGAACAGTAGGTTGTCAGACTTCAGTCCTCAATTTCCTTTTATCTGAGGTCTCCATGCCAGTGAATCCATTTGTTGAGGGGTTGGAATTTCTGACAAACAACTCAAGGACATAACATACCTTTAGTTTCAACAGGGAACCAAGCATCTCATGACTCTAACTTCTTTGGTTTTCATTTTAAGTTACTCTTACCTTCTAGCTTATCAAGTCGCTCATTTACTTCTCAAAGCTAGCTGAGTGCTTGAAATATGCTTTGAAGGAGCTCAAGATTTTTTCTTATTTCCGTGTTTGGGGGGTCCCTGTTCCATCTTAACCTTCAATGAGCTATTGAAGTGGTGGGAACATGGTTTTTTTTGGTGTCTTGTTGGATAAACTCTCGATAGAACTAAACTTATTAGTTAACTTGTCAGCAAATTGGGTGGGGCTATTAAGATTTGGGAGAGTTTGTTAATTCGCTATTTCTCCTGTACGCACTGTACTTCTATGGGCTGAGAGTAAAAAATGTGGTCCATTCAACATTCCTTGTGTCTCATCTATCTTGGGCTAATATTCTCTTTTCAAAGATAATAGCGTAAGGTTGTTCCCATTCCTTTGTAGGACGGCTCCTGCACGGTTTTAACGACTTTTGCTTTTTCATTGTTTATTTGGTTTTGTTTCAGGAAACAAGATGCTATCTTCTGGCTTCATTCTGCTGTCATTTCATTATTTTATTCTGCTATCTTGCTTCAGAGGAAGCTTTCTAATGAAATACATATGGTCCAGATTTGGGATTCCATCAACCTACTTTTTGAGACCTATTCTAAGAGGCTTTAATTCTGCCTTTAGGCAAACTCAGTGTGTGCTAAACTAAGTTTCTATATGTCTGACAGTGGTCTAAGTACAAGTATCATAAGGTTCTTCTCATCCACTTTGCATGACCTTATGAAAACACACTTGTGACTAACACCAGTGACATAATCCACCCCTCCGTGACTTAAATTTTGCAATTGGATTTAACAGTCCAAGGATGGCATTGATATTCAATAGCACAATTGTGCCTGCCATCTGTTTCAACACCATAATTTGGGGATTTCCACATAGTATATTGAAGGATTATTTTAAGAGGCGAAGTTCGCACTGAAGTCTCTTAATAGTGCCTCTTTAACCAATTTGGAATTTATAAATGCCTGGGGGTGGAGGGAAGTTACTGAAATTGCATCACTACCTTCAGAAAAATTTTCAAAGGGCTTATTTAATATTAATGTAGTGTACAATTACTGTT
Source organism: Carlito syrichta (assembly GCF_000164805.1). NCBI lineage: Eukaryota > Metazoa > Chordata > Mammalia > Primates > Tarsiidae > Carlito > Carlito syrichta. The sequence continues at coordinate 42,740 of NW_007255122.1, read as the reverse complement.
GAGCTCCTGCCAAGAGTGTCAGCAGAACATAGACTGTGAATGTCCCAGTGTTCCTGGAAATTATTTCAATTCACAAAACTCTACTCTAGCTGTTGTTTGTAGATTTAAATTTGAGGGCAGATTTTTCAAAAAGAGTAGAACATTTGCAAAGGGATGCAAATAGACATCAGAATGAAGCCCCAGGCTTATAGCACGTTAAAACACCTGTGGTCCCAGAACCCAAGCGGAAACATTTTATGAGATTCAAAAGGACAAGATGCTTCAGAAGACTGCAGACTTTGCAGGAGAGTTTGAAAGTGGCTGCTACACAAAGGGGGAGGCATGTTGCTTGTACCTCTCGCTCATGGAGCCCTGTTCACCTCCTCAGCTTTCCTCCTGGTCCATGTCTTTCTCAATTTCTCTCTAGTATTCTATCATTTTATGAAGCTGCAACAATCAGCTTGTTTTATTTCTCTATTTCCTTCCAAATTATACACTGAGGACCTTATGTTTTTCCTAAACACCCCCCCAATCTTTTTCTCAAGTAAGAGGTATCTATTCTAAAATAAATTGTATGTCTTCCCTAGTGTTAAAGAGCATCTATTCCTTAGCACTACATCATGTCATCATAGTTTCAAGTATAATGAAATATTTTTGTGTTGAAGTTATACTATAACAACACATATTGAAATTGCAAATTATTATTAGACTGGAAGAAGGAGCATAACATTTAACATATAAATCAGCGAAGATCAATGTAAACCCCTGAATTAGAGCTATCGTATCTTTGTTAATTATCGTTTGAATGATGCAGATAGGATTTTGAAATGGGGCTGCAGAATATCTGTTTTCTCTGAAGTCCTGCCATCTATTGGTTAATTCATGCAATAAAAATTTATTTTAACATTAATTAAAAAACAACTACCATAAGAAAATATTTCTAGTCATGGAAAATAAAATATGTGAATTAGTTATAGGATTATGCAAATATTTCAAAAGTGAAGTCTTGATGATGAAGTTTTAAATATAAATTTTAGAGCCGGGCTCGGTGGCTCAGCCTGTAATCCCGCGACTTTGGGAGGCTGAGGTGAGTGGATTGCCTGAGCCCACGTTCGAGACCCGCCTGGGCAACTTGGTGAGACCTCATCTCTATAATAAATCAAAATGAGCCAGGCGTGGTAGTGCATGCCTGTAGTTCCAGCTACTTGGAAGGCTGAGGCGGAAGGATCGCTGGAGCCCAGCGGGTCGAGGCTGCGGTGGCTGGGAGCGGCCACTGCACTCCAGTCTGGGTGACAGAGTGAGACTCCAACTCAAAAAAAAAAAAAAAAAAAAAAATATATATATATATATATATATATATAAATTTTAGGTCCAGTAATTTAATTAGGTGCAATTATTTTTATTAGACATATTTAGTTTCATTTTTTTTTTTTTTTTGGAGTTGCATGTAACCAAAACTGAAGAAGGATTGAGCAAAAACTTGATAAACATCACGGCATTATATCCAGCTGTCAAAAAATGTAATACCAAAAATGATGTGTATATTATTTCTATTTTGCAGAAAAAATAAGTAGATTGTAGAGAAGTTAAGCAAGATCCAAAATCACACATAGTCACCAACAAAGCCAGGATTTCGATTCAGTTTGTCTAATTTTAAAGTTCACGCTCATGCCAAGTGGAAAAGCAGTTTCTTAAAGAGTCTATAATCTCAGCTGTAGTCAGAATTGTCACTTAAAAATATATATATGTATAAAATGTGTCCTTAGGAAGGCTGTAGCTTTTTATTCTATGGCAGGGATAGCTGTCATGTCTCAGTAACTGAGACACCTACTGAACATGCCCCATGAGATCACCATGGTCCTGCAGGATGCACACAGGGAGAGGAAGTCTTCTCTCTAAAAATTAGAGTCTTGGCTAGGCATGATGGCTCAGCCCGTAATTCCAGCATTTTGGGAGGCTGAGGCGAAAGGATTGCCTGAGACGGCAGATTCGAGACCAGCCTGGGTAACTTGGTGAGACCTCATCTCTACAATAAATCAAAAAATAAGCTAACGTGGTGGTGTGCATCTGTAGTTCCAGTTACTTGGAAGGCTGAGGTGGAAAGATCAACTGAGCCCAGCAGGTCGAGGCGGCAGTGGCCATGAGTGTGTCACTGCACCCCAGCCTGGGCAACAAGAGTGAGACTCCAACTCAAAAAAAAAAAATAAAATAAAAAAATAAAGAATCTCAGTTATGGGAAGAAATGAAGATTAAGTCTAATTGTTTCAGTGACATCTAACCATCATTATTTCACTTAATCCTCATAACAAGGCGGAAAGGCAGGATTGTCCCTTTTTCCTAGGTGAGAAAATGGAACTAAAAGCTGAGTCATTTGGTCACAGAGCCATTGTGGTAGAATCTGACTCAGGTCCTCAGACTAATATCCCACATTCTTTCTACCAGTTGAATGAATGGATAACATGTGACCTTAATTCTCAACAAAAAGAAAGAGGTAATTGGTAACATGAAAGTGAGTGGAATCTTGGAAGAGAGTTTGCTAAACCATATCTGTTTCTGCTAAAATAAACCAAAACCAAACCAAAAAAAAAAAAAACAACAATATGAAAAGCTTTGTGGTTTAACAGCACAATAATTTTATGTACTCATGATGATTCTCTGGTTAGGAATTCAGACATGCCTCAGCAGGATGGTTCATCCCACTCCATGTGAAGTCTTCTGAGTGAAAGATGCCAACTTCGCTTATTCCTAGTCCCTCAGGTAAGATTATTTCAACAACAGGGGCTGGTTGGGACGGTTTAACTACAGTGATATGTTTAAAGTTTTAGATCTCTTTCTTGGCTGTGTTCCTTGGTTCTTTTCTATGCAGTCTTGAATCTCAGTCATTTTCTCTCTGTCTCATTCCTTGTCTCTGTTTCTCTCTCTCTCTTCCTACAGCCTGTTTATATGGTTTCTTTACATGATTTTTCCAGCAGGATAGCTGAACTTTTTAAGTGGAAGCTTGGGGTTCTCCAAGTGTATAAAGTGGAAGTTTCCAGAACTTCTCAGGACAAGCCACAGACAGCATCTTTCCTGCCGTATTTAAAAAATTAAATCAAATCACAGGCTTGGCCTTGATTCAAGAATAGACATGAATACTGAAAAGTGTGGTTAAATGAAGGTACCAATTTAACAGATGACCATTGGCCTGACCCCTAATTTGTGTATCTACCATATACATTATACATTGACTCTCAACAGTGCCTTACAAAGGTATCATTCTCTTATGATATAGGGCTTAGGTTTGAGGTTCAGGATCTTCTTATCTAAATTAGGCCCAGGTGCAGAAGGTGCTTCTTGGAAGTGGGCCCTCTGAATCTGAATACTTGTAAAAGAAAAATTCAAGTTATTTGATTTTCATACAACTAACAGGTGAGGAAGTGCCAGGAAAACCGGACAGATATTCTTATTCAGAAAGGGTGAAAACAGGAGGCCCACAACAGTCACTGATCCATAGCAATTTTGAAATCCTAACAGGCATAAATTTCTAGTTCCTTAATTTAGGTCCCAGTTCTGCCATCTGGGAGGGTTTCTCCATGGCCCTTGGCTCTACGCTATGAATCATATTTCTTTTCCATGAAAAATGACTTTTGTTTGGAGTTGAACAGTTTTCACAGCTTTTGTGTTGGCGTTCCCAAGTCTACCTCAGGCTCAATAATTTCCTAGAAGAACTCACATGGCTTAGAAAATTTATTATATGGTTATGGTTTATTCCAGTGAAAGGATACAGATAAAAATCAGCACAAGGGGAAGGCACATGGTGGGACATCCAGGAAAAGTCAAGTGCAAGTTTTCTGGTGTCCTGTCCCATCAAATTGTACTTAATTTTCCCAGCAGCAATGTATGACAACCAGAGAAGTGCCCCTGAAACTTGGTACCCAATGCCTTTTTTGGAAAGCCACTCAGAATCTCCCCCCTCAGTAAAATAGGCATTCACTGCAAGTCACATTGTCAGCACAGACTGGTCAAACTGGTACTGTATTTCCCAAGGCCTCAAGCATACAAGAACACTCTTATCAGGAAGTATATTCCTGGGTCATAGAGCTCATCTCCTAGAAAGCCACCAAAGGTCAATCCTGAATACAGACTTTCTCAGGAATGTGCAGGGTTTGAGCAACATAGGTCTACTGAGTTAACCCTCTTCTGCACATTTTAAAATTCTTTTTTCATTTTGAATGTTCTCTTGCCTTTTTACTTCAATGTAGTATAATTTCTTTGGAAAGTTAGTACATTTTCTGTGTATTAAATCATAAATCTACTAAATTCAATAAAAGCTGTACCCAAAAATCCCTTCAAAGCAGATCTCTCTCAGAACTTTGGACTCAAAGTCGGAGCGATATGGGATAAGTCAAATTCTTAAAAGCCCTACTATCTATCTGAATGATTCTATAAGGTTTTGTCTTAAGTCTTTCTGAAGTTTTAAAAAAAAGTCTCACGTTTTTGTTCCTGTGATCATTCTTTTACACTAGTGCCTTGATTTGATTTTTATTTTGAGGAAATCGCTAACTTGGAGAATCTTTTACTGAAGACACTGGGGATGAGAAACAACTTGATTTTGAAATCCAGCAATTTATATTTCCTATCAATTCTGCTTGGAAATAAAACAACTCCTTCTTTAGCTTGCTTTATTTCTCCTGGATTTTATCACAGGCAGCTAAAAGAAGCTCCTTAGCCAGATTCACCATTTTACCTTTTTATTTTTATCTATCTATCTATCTATCTATCTATCTATCTATCTATCTATTTATCATCTATCTATCTATCTACCTATCTATCTATGTATTAATTTTTTGAGTTGGAGTCTCACTCTGTCGTGCAGACTGGAGGGCAGTGGCACGCTCATGGCCACCCCAGCCTCTACCTGTTTGGGCTCCAGCTATCCTTCCGCCTCAGCCTTCCAAGCAGCTGGAACTACAGGCATGAGCCACCATGTCCAGGTAATTTTTTGATTTATTGTGGAGACAAGGTCTCAAACCCGAGGGCTCAGGCAATCATCTCACCTTGGCCTTCCAAAGTGCTGGGATTGTAGGCATGAGCCACTGCGCTCAGTCTAATTCACCATTTTATAAGGAGCTTTTTCCCTATTCACTTACTGAAGGCAACAGTTTCTCATATTGTTATGCAAATAACATAAAGCAGGTCCTGATTTCCCTTCCCGCCTTCACTGTGGGTGTGGCATTTTCAGGCTTATATAACCATGTGTCCTCAAATCTAACAGGGCATGGTTCAGTGGTAATGTCTCCTACCATGATGATGGTTTTGGCAATTTTCCTTAAAATTCCATCAGGTTTTGCTATGTCAGCACAAATCACAAGTCCAATTTTTCGGATACTTACAAGTTCATGATTTCCTTATATCCTTCAACTTACTTGCTCCTTATTATTATGATACATCAGCTCACCTCATCTGATTTCATGTTTTATCCTCAAAGTCCCTTTTGTATTAATATTTTTACCTTATCTTTCTTTTGGCTTGGCAGGCATATCGTTTTTTAGTTCTTTACTTTTAACATTTCTGAGTTGCTTTGGTTTATTTTTGTCTTATATAAGCATCATATTGCCGAGCTTAAAAAAAATCTCTTTCTAGCAGTAATAATTACAGATACATTCGGATATGTTTCTAAAATTATGTTTTGTGTTCTGTTCACCATCTCTGAGACCTTAAGGGTAGAAGGCACCCAGCCTTGGGCTGTGACCTTTGCAGTCAGAGAAAAGAAGAAATGCAAAGATAGAAGACAGAAAAGAACTTGACAGATGTGAGGGCTAGAGGTCACTGTGGCTGAAGTGTAGTAAGAGAGTCCTGTGGTGTGTAGTAGCTGCAGGGACCGCACGGAGAAGGGGCTTATAGCCAGAGTGAAGGGTGAGGGAGTTCTCCATCAGGGAAAGGGTCCTGGCTTCTTTGCATCTGAGGGGTACCTGAAAGTTCACCAAATGGTCAGACTGGAAGAGTGGCAGAGCATATACCTTCTGAGCTCTCCCTTTGTTGGGGAAACTGTCTGCTGGCAGAGGACATGTGTCAGGCCTGTGGCTGTGACCCACCCTGGGAGGAAAGCTGCCCTTTCCTGTGCTGGGCCCACCGTCATTCAGCAGGATGACCACCCAGTCTAGGTCTCACTGCCAACAGCTCATTGGCCTACACTCAGGCTGCATTCTCCAGGGGTTACAGGAGTCAAGGTTGTGTTTCCATCTCCGTTTGCCTGGCTCCTGTGTCTGGTAGTCAGTTCATGGGAAAAAAGAAATGTACAACTTAATATTTTTTTTCAAACTGCAATGGGAAGATTCTGAAGGATTTTAAGTAATGGTTTGGTGTGAAATGATCTGATTTATGCTCTACAAAGCTTATTTTGGCTATTGAGACTAGGAGGGAATATAGTGGTCAAAAATAGAAGCTTCTTAGTAGAAGCCAGGGAGAAAAGTGGGTTAACTTGAGATTTATTTAGATTGGATGTGTGGAACGAATGCACAGAGGAGTTTATGGTATCCCTTGGTTTTCAAGTTTAGTGAGTGAGTGGAAAGTGCTACTGAGAATTTAGGGGAAAAGGCTGGAATAATGAAAATGTTTGGCTCACAGAGTGGTTGATGATAAAGGACCTAGCAAGTTAACACAGAAATAAAAGACGAGAAACATCAGGCTTAGGAGTTTATATGTAAGAACTGCACTTGGGATTTTCTGAGTTTGAAGTGTTTATTAGTTAAGTGTAGGTATCAGATACGTAACTGAATTTGATGCTGAAGTTTGGAGTTACCCTGGGACTGGAGGCATATATTTGAGAGTCATGACAGGTATTTGGTCACTATAAACTTGTGATAGATAAGAGCAATGCTGTACCAGTGGGAGGCAGAGAAGGCGAGGGTGAGTGCCCGCCTCACAATGATCTCACAATGGCTGACACAGATACAGTTGCTTCATGAACCCACAACTTTCCTCACTGTTGAGATGACCAGGAAGGAGTTACAGAAAGCTGGAATGCAATGTCCAAAACATCATTTCTAATCCAGCCGGTGAACCATAGCCTGACGTGATCTGTAATTTAAAAATTACTTATATCACTTCTTTATAATTTATTGCTAATGTAGAGTTTTCTGTATGTCATTCTTCTCATACAAAGTAAGCAGTTTTTGAAAACAGAAAAATGCTGCCTATCAATGCTCAAATTGGAGAAAAATTGATTTTAATTTTTGTGCTTAACTAATAAGAATAATTTAAAATGTACTGAGGGAAAACCTTAATATATAAAGGAATAGGGGCATATAAAAAAATCTATGGATAAATATGTAATTTTTATTATTAAAGTATGGATTCACTGGGAGAACAAATTAAGGTAGAAGGAAAAATCTTTGCCGTTATCAAATGGGAAGTTTTTAACTATAAAAATGAGCATCTTGATAGCATAGAAGGATGTAACTTTTTTTCCTTAATGGTTCAAAGTGGTCTAAAACATCACTACCACTGCCAGAAAAAGCATCTACAAATAGATTGTCCCCCTATTATTAGATTGGTGTTAATAATTATCCAGGCGCCAAATGGTAGTTTGGAGAATTGCCGAGAGAAGACTTTCAGACCAATTCTCCCATCTGAGACATGCTGGGACTCAGAAATGTGTGGAATTGAATTAAAGCACTGGTGAAAAAATTATTTTCTCTTCTCTGTTACAAATAAGTTATCTAGCTGTTCTGGTTGAACCTCATAGCTGGAGGGGAGGGGAGAAACGAAGATGACATTTACAGAGACCAAGTGTGAGGTCCCCAGTCAGGTAACAGGGGTGCAAGGGGTGTTAGAGCCTATTCCTGCCCTCAAGGTGCTCCCACGACTACTTTTATCTCACAGTAGTTTCCTGTGACAGATACAACTGCTTCTGCTGGGTGCAGGCACTGAGGCTGAGACAGGGTAGTGAGAGAATGGAGCAAAGTCACCCAAGGTCTCCCCTGGTAGGTGGTGCAGGGGTCCCTCCCAGACTTGGCTGAAGGGAGCAGTAGAAACTGAAAGGTGAAGAGAAGCAGTAACAAAGTGCTTGTTATTTATTGACTCATTTATTTAACAGATGCAATGTGTTACCCATGTAGCTAAACCGGGGCTGGGGGGGGAGGAGGAAGGAAATACAGTAGCGAGATGTGTTCTTTCTGCTAAAAGTCTTCAGTCTAATGGGAAATAGACACCATAATCATGAGGTGAGATGCAATGTGAAAAATACTATAACAATAAACACTTCCTTTATTTTTTGCTTTTATTTTTATAAATTTAGGGGGGGGCAAGTGCAGTTTTGTTACACATTTATATTGTGTAGTGGTGAAATCTGGGCGTTTTTTAATGTAACCATTACCTGAATAGCATACATTGTATCCAACAGGTAATTTCTTACCCACCTCTCTACTCTTACACTTCCACTTTGTGGAGTCTCCAGTGTCTATTAGGCCACTCTCTTTTTCCATGTGTGCACATTATTTAGCTCCCGCTTATAAGAGAGAACACATGGTATTTGACTGTTTCTGAATTATTCCATTTAGAATAATGGCCTCCAGTTTCATCCATGTTGCTGCAGAAGACTTGATTTCATTCTTTTTTTTTAAGACAGGGTAGTACTCCATGGTGTATTTATAACATGTTTTCTTTGTCTAGTCATTCACTGATGGACACAGTGTGATTCCATGACTTTGCTATTGTGAATAGGGCTGTGATAGACATATAAATGTGTCACTTTTTATATAATCATTTCTATTCTGTTAGGTAGATACCCAGTAGTGGGATTGCTGGGTCGAATGGCAGTTCTATTTTTAGTTCTTTGAGAAACTGCAGTGCTGTTTTCCGTAGAGGTAGTCCTAATTTACACTCCTACCAACAGTGTAGGATCATTTGCTTTTCTTCCCAGCCTCATCAACGAATGTTGTTTTTTGACCTTTTCGTAACAGCCATTCTGACTGGTGTATGATGGTATCTCACTGTGGTTTTAATTTGCATTTCTCTGATGATTAGTGATGCTGGACATTTTTGTCATGTTTTTTGGTCACTTGTATGTCTTCCTTTGAACAATGTCTGTGCATGTCATTTGGTCACCTTTTAATGCGATTTTTTTTCTTGTTGAGTTGAGTTCCTAGTAGACTCTGGATATTAATCCCATGTCAGAGTACCACCTTTGCATATATATTTGCATACATATAGTTTGCAAATGTCTTTTTTTCCCATTCTGTAGCTTGTCTGTTTGCTCTGTTGATTACTTTGCTGTGCAGGGGAGGGAGAAGCACACCTCATCAACAATGGTACCTGCGTGTAGAACATTTGTATACATAACCCTGAATCGTACCCCCCCCACACACACAAAAATGCCTTAAAAATGCAACTGGGAAGATTTCTGGCAAGATGGTGATGAAACAGGTTGGACTGTGAGAGTGTCCGCAAAAGCGAGTGTCCATAAAGACAAGTGTCCAACAAGTCCCAGGGGCAAGTTGTGGAAAGCCAGAGAAGCCCCCCCCACCCTGGTGAGGAATCGCCCACCAGCACCATTTTCTCCTCCTAAGACCAGGCAGAGACCTGCACTGCCCCACCCAGTTCCACCCAGCCTCCAGTCTGAGACCTTGAGGTTCTCTCCTCATCAAACTCAGAGAGACAGACACCCCTCCCTAACACTGGAACAGGCACAGACAGGTCAGATCTGAGTGGGAGGCTTGACAGCATTGGCAGCGAGCCAGGTGAGTCCAGATCTGATCCACCCTCCTCCTACGGTAGTTCTTGGGGCATCTGACCCACGCTGAAAGCAACCTATCAGCCTGCACAGAGTGCAGAGGGGAGGGGCCGGAGACCAGAGCTGAAAGGAAGTTGAAGTTGCAAGAATGGACTCAGAGTGGGGTTTTGTTTGTTTTCTGTTTTTGCTTTTTTCCTCTTCTCTCTTTCTTTCTGTTTTTGATTACATTTTCGTATTTACTCTGTTTCTGTTATTTTGATGCTGTTTTGGGGGATTTCCTGTTTGTGTAGGGGTATTTTTGAGGGAGAGTACATCAGTAGGGCTTTTTTTTTCTTTTCTGCCAGTTTGTGTGTCTGTGTGATTGTCTGTATGTTTTTGTTTTTTAAAAATCGATTCTGTCTTTGTTTGTGTCTCCGGTGATTTGTTAGTGGAAATGCATGCCTGTTTTCCCTCGTCTCCCTCTCCACGTACCTCTTGTCTTCCTCCTTCCTTTTTCCATTCTTTGCCTTTTCCTTACCTCATCTGCTTTCAGAGGACAGACATATACCCCCACTGCATAGACAGATTGTAAGGCAGTGGGAAGTGGGTTCCAGGGGTCTACACACCTGTCAGCAGATATTGGGATCTGAATCACAGCTTGCCCTCAGTCAAATCTCAAAACTGCAAAAAGTAAAGCCCTCCAACCCCACTCCAGCTTCAGAATTGAACAAAGCCAGGGGATCTACATAAGGAGAATAGGAGATTGAGTGAACAGAAGTAAAAGCTATCCCCCATCCCTGAACAACAGAATTAAAGAAGAGAGAAAGAAAAAAAAAAGGGAAAAGGGGAGCAAAATCTATACAAATGAGGAAAAACCAAAGAAAGAATCTCACAAACCCCTCAAGGGTCAACCATTGAGAATACAGTCTTTGGAATGCCAAAAATGAAGCACTCCCCAAGTGACTGGTTTCAAACCACCAACCCAGATATCAAGATATTAGTAGAGATAGTAAATAGAAAAGAGGAGAGACATGAGGAAAGAATGAAGGCATTGATAACTGAGAGAACAGCAATAAAGATTACAGTGAATGAAATAAATAAAAAACTGATAAACATGAAAAGCAGAATTAACCAAGCAGAAGAAAGAATCTCAGAGCATGAGGACCAAAATATGGTACCACCTGACTGTTAAAAACCTAGAAAAGAAGCTTACAAAGACAGAACAAAACCCCCAAGAGATAAGCAATTTTATTAAGAGACTGAACCTAAGATTAATTGGAATATCAGAGGCAGACAGAGAGACAGAGGCCACCTGGAATAAATATTCCATGAAATTATCCAAGAAAACTTCCCACATCTCATCAGAGATGTGACCATTCAAACAAAAGAGATTCAAAGAACCCTTGCAAGACAACAAATGAGAAGATCAATTCCTAGACACACAGTAATTCACTTGCATAAAGTAGGTATAAAAGAAAAAATCCTAAAGGCAGCAAGAGAGAAAAGTCAGAATACCTACTGGGGAAGACCAATTAGAATAGCAGCAGACTTATCTACAGAAACACTGCAGGCGAGAACCTAGTCAGTAAATGGTGCTGGGAAAACTGGCTGACCACACACAGAAGATTAAAACAAGTTCCCTACTTATGACCATACACAAGAGTCAACTCTAAATGGATCAAAGAGCTAAACATAAAACCTCAAACTATAAGAATCTTAGAAAATGCAGGAGAAATCCTTATGGAAATTGGAACTGGCAACCAATTCCTGATCAAAACCCCAAATGCCCAGACCATAAGAGATAAGACAGATAAGTGGGATCTCATCAAACTGACAAACTTCTGCAAAGTTAAACCATCAAGAGAGCAGGGAGACAGTCCATAGACTGGGAAAAATATTTGCCAATTGTTTATCTGACAAAAGCCTAACATCTAGGATCTACAAGGGACTCAAACATGCTGACAAGAACAAACAAACAACCCCATTACAAAGTAGACAAAAGATAAGAATAGACACTTCTCAAAAGAAGACATATGAGCAGCCAACAGATACATGAAAAACTGCTAAGCCTCACTAGTCATCAAAGAAATGCAAATTTAAACCACACTGAGATATCACCTAACTTCAGTCAGGATGCCCATCCTCAGTAACCTAAAAGATAACTGATGCTGGAGAGGATGCAGGGAAAAGGGAACACTTCTACACTGTTGGTGTAAACTAGTACAACCTCTGTGGAAAATAGTTTGACGATTCCTAAAAGATCTAAAGATCAACTTTCCATATGACCCTGCAATCCCCCTATTGGTAATATACCCAGAGGAATCAAATCACCCTATGAAAAAGATATCTGCACATGCATGCTTACTGCAGCATTATTCACAATAGCAAAAACAAGGAACCAACCAGGCTGCCTATCAAAAGAGGACTGGACAAAAAAATGTGGTATATATACACAATGGAATATTATGCAGTCATAAAAAAGGACAAAATTATGAACTTCACAGCAACTTGAATGAACTTAGTGTCTATAATACTGAGGGATCTATCACAAAAGCCAAGAACATGTTCCCCCTCTTAAGTGGACCTTGAATAGTTATTGTAATACTATAAGAAAAGGATTGTATGTAGAGGGAAGCTTCTGGGGGAGGGGGTGGTGGTATTGGCAGGAGTGGGAATCTGCCGGGGGAGGTGGGAAGCACACCTCATCAACAAGGGAACCTGCATAATGAACGTTTGTATACTTAACCCTGAATTGTACCTCACATCTTAAAAAAAAAAATGCAACCAACACGAAAGTTTTAAAAATTAATCTCTAAGGATATAATAAGTTTATAGTGATAGCATTTTAAAACTTCATATAAAGAGACATTTAAAAATATTTCTATTTCATTTCATTAACCAGAAATAATTCCTGGTTTTATACCTTACATTATTTTAAAAGTATATAAGAATGTTTTAATAACAAGGTTTATTCAGTTATCCTTTCAGGTCAATGGGTTCCATATTCATGGATGCAGCCGACTGATGATAGAAAATATTTGAAGAAAAAAATTGTCTGTGCTGAACATGTACAAACTTTTTTCTTGTACTATTTTCCTCAAACATTATAGCATAACAACGATTTACCTAACATTTACATTGTGTTGGGTATTATAAGTAGTCTAGGAATTATTTAAAGTATATTGGAGGATGTGCAAAGGTTATATGCAAATGTTGCCTCAAATTATACAAGGGACTGAAGCATTCTCAAATTTTGGTATTCATGGAGGATTCTAGAACAAATTCCTCACAGACAACAAGAGAGATTGTACTTTTCATGGTCATATAAGATTTTATTACATAAATGTGCCATAAATGACTCAGCCTTCATCTTGCTGAATAGTGAGAGGATTTCTGTACTTTCCTTATAAACAAAGCTGCAATGAGTATCTTTGCACGTCTTTATTTTATTAGGTCTTATTTTTGGAAATAGAATTACTAGGTCAAAGGTACAAGTGTTTAAAAATATTTGGCTATAGATTGCCAACTCTTCCTCCAGAAACGTGGCAATTAATGATTTGACAGCTGTCTAGTAGAAAGTTTATTTGCGGTGGCTCACACCTGTAATCCCAGCACTTTGGGAAGTCAGTGCAGGAGAATGGCTTGAGCCTGGAATTTCAAGACCAGCCTTGGCAACATAGCAAGACCTCATCTCTCCAAAAAAAAGGATTAGCTGGGTGTGGTGTTTCATACCTGTAGTCCCAGCTACTTGGGAGGCTGAGACGGAAGGATTGACTGAGTCCAGGAGTTTGAGGCTGCAGTGAGCCGTTATTATGCCACTGCATCATTCCTGGGCAACAGAGTGAGACTCCGACTCAAAAAAAAAAAAAAGAAAACTTATTTCCCAAAATCCTTATCAAGACTAGTTTTATCTTTTGCCCCATCTTCACTAATTTGATGAATAAAGGTAATTCATTTTTAATTAAAAATTTACACTGTAATACATTAGCATTTGAAAAAGTAAACACTCACTCTAAGCACTGAGCATGCTTTTTTTTTTTGTTTTGGAGTTGGAGTCTCACTCGGTCACCCAGACTGGAGTGCAGTGGCCGCTCCCGGCCACCGCAGCCTCGACCCGCTTGATCCTTCTGCCTCAGCCTTCCGAGTAGACGGAATTACAGGCACGCACTACCACGCCTGGATGATTTTTTGATTTATTGTCGAGATGAGGTCTCGCTGCCCAGGCGGGTCTCGAACCCTCGGGCTCAGGCAGTCCACTCACCTCAGCCTCCCAAAGGCGCGGGATGACAGGCTGAGCCACCGAGCCCGGCTGAGCATGCTATTTAATTAGTGACTTAAAGGAAAGCTTTTTTGGATTTCCTACCAGCTACAACCAGGAACATCAGGACAGAAACCTAATAGAAAATCATGATAGGAGATTAATTATAATGCTATGATAACCCTCAGAAGTTCAAAGAGAAAAGTGAACTGGAGCCCCAAATTCTGGTCCTTTTGTCGCTCTCGGCATTCACTGTCTTCCTATTGCCCCTAGAGACTTCATCCACTGAGATCTGTGAAGGGCTTTCTGATAGCTTGCTATTTTTTCTTATTTTTATCCTATCTTTTGTGCTGAGATAAGACAGCACAAAAGCTGACAAAGGATGGACAGGGTGCTTTCATCAGAGGTCCCAAGGGCATAAATCAAGGAGTTAAATAAACACCTGCTATATCCATACAGGACGTCTGGAATGTGCAGAGGGGGTATGATAGGGTGGAAAGCCCCTCCCCATCCCCAAGTCTTAAGCCAGCCTCTATCCTGGTGGGAAAAACCTAAGTCCCTTTGAGGAGTCTTTTCACTGCCAACCCATCCGGCAAAGCAACAGTGACCAAAAGACGATTGCAGTTGTTCACACATTTGCAGGTGGGAAACACACAAAAACCCTGGCCAAGAATAAGAACAGCTTCTCTTACCTGTCCACTTTCCTCTTCTTCATCTCTGTCCACTGACAACAACACTGGTACGATGTATGTTACCTCGTATTTGTAAGACTTTTCATAGGCAGGACTGCTTTTTCCTTCTCATGGACATGGTCCTGCGGGGTCAGCAAGTCCTGACTTGAGTTCTTGTGACGTTTAAAATGTTTCTGTTAGCTCAAACGAGGAGCCTGCCTATTGACACCCCTCAAATACAGAATGATTGGATGCACAAAGGCTCATCAGCTCTGCCTCAGAGAGGTAATACGAGGTGTTGGGAACCCCTAAGTAGACCTATGGTTACATGTTAGACCCTCTGTATCTGCCCTCAAAGGAAGATGGGACTCGGAACTGGTTTGAACTTTTGGGGAAAAACAAAAAAGAAAAGAACTTTCTGTAGCAGATGTCTTAAATGACTCTGGCAGAAGGCTGAATTTAATGTAAATAATATCTAAATGTTTAACACTATTTTGGGTAGAGGCTACATGCATGATAGAAAACCTTGACTGGCCTCGGTTTTTTACTGCCACAGAATAAACATCTTCTTGTTTGTTTTCAAATTAACAATATTTAGCTTAGCTGAGAAAACTGAACCATTTTTAATGGTGATTAACACCACAGGCATCTACCTTTAGCATTTTGAAAGCCAAACTTGTGGTAGTTGAATTGGAATACAAATATTACTTTTTCTCCCTACAAATAAGTTCACAAAACTAGATTTCTTACTCATGGTATAAATCTGAAGAAATTTACTACGTGTTAAAGGTTATCTACTCTAAAGTTAGAAAGTACCGACTTTTCAGGAATTTTGACACACTTTCTAATTCTTTTCTACTGTGAATTTTACTTTCAAGTATAATCTGTTATCACTAGAATGACTTCCCTCAGGTCATCTGAGAGCAGCGGCTGAAAGTCTAAAATAAAGATGTTGATTTGATCTGTTCATGCATAAATAAGCTTGCATGTGCTCAGCCCCATACAGAAAATTATATTAATATGGAAACATTAGATTAAATGAGATTACTGGTTCTTGAACAATTCTCTTGATGGGCATAAAATTTCTTTTGTTTATTCCAATGTTTTTAAAGAAAACTCTAACCTTCTTAGTTTTGCTTTGATCTGACTTATCCATTTTAAACTATAGCCTTGACCAGATGAGTTCTGTTGCGAGTATTAGCTTCTGTTATTCTTGCTAGTGTTGAAAAGGAAGTCTTTTTGGGAGAGATACAAGTAATAATAGGGTGGCAACAAGATGACTGCAGGACTTGAAATTATTATCCCCAGGGAGATTTTAGTAATCTGTTTTTAGAAGAAAAAAATACTCAAGAGATAATCTAATCCAGACTTACTCGTTTTATTAGTGGAGGAAGTTAAGCCAGTGAACATAAGTGGCTTATCCAACGTTAGTGGCAGGTTCAAGACTAGACTACATGTTGATTGAGTTTAATTCAGTGTTCTTTCTACTCTGTCTGTCTATCCATCTATCAATCCAGTCATCCATCTCTATACCAATATCTGTGAAATCATGGTTTTCTCTCTCTCTCTCTTTCTGTGTGTGTGTGTGTGTGTGTGTGTGTGTGTGTGTGTGTGTGCACGCGTGCGTGTAGGGTTTTAGGGCACAGTTGCATGAAATGGCTTGTCTTCTGACAGTATTTAAATTTAGAAGAAAGTTTAGAACACTTTTCTCTATACTATGTGACCTGGATTCTTGAAAAAAACTAAGAATTTAAAATAATATAAACATGGATTATGAAAGAATTTAACTGAATTATTCTGAATTTGAGATTTCAATGATATATTACCCACATTAACATACTTTATCACCTATATAAGTCACAGTTAATTTATTATTAATTTAGCATATTGCTGCAAAGTCAGCTAACCTGTCAAATAAATGAAATTGGGGTCCAGTGCAACCACCTGATGCAACTTGATAAGAGATTGCAAAACAAATAAGTTAAATGGCATTATTAGCTAGAGAAATGAAAGATGGAGTTGGATCAAAAAAGCAAGGGCAGGAAGAGACAGTTATATTGAGAGAAAGAGGAAGACAGTCCTAAGGATAGAGAACCTGTAAGTTCACGTGAGGTGAAGGAAGTGTGAAGAACAGCTCCCTAAGAGAAATCATTGTAGAGTATTTACAGTTGTCTCCTTTTATCTGCAGGTTTGCTGTCTGCAGTTTCAGTTACTCATGAACAACCTTGGTGGAAAAACAATACATTAAAAAAACTCCAGAAACAAACAATTTATATGTTTCAAATTGCACACCATTCTGAGATCTCATGTCACTTTGCTTCATCTTGCCTGGACGCACGTCACCCCTTTGTCCAGCATATCCATGCTGTATGCACCACCCGCCCAGTCGTCACTTAGCAGCCCTTTCAATGAACAGATTCACGGATCACAGGAAGAAAAAGGGTGAGTACAGCACGAGCAGGTGTTTTGAGAGAGAGGGGAAAGGGGGAAGAGAGACAGGGAGAGAGCAAAATAGAGGCAGGCCACCGTCTCAAAACTTTTATTCCAGGAAATTGTTATGATTGTTCTATTTTCTTATTAGTTATTGTTGTGAATCCCCTGTGCCTAATTTATAAATTGAACTTTATTATTTGTGGTTTCAGGCATCTACGAAGGCTCTGGGAACATGCCCCCCAAAGAGAAAGGGGGACTACGGTGTGGATTTTGGAAAATGTGCAATGCTAGACTCAAAAGTTATAGGAGTAAGCACCGCACCAAAAACATGGAGAAGGGTCCGCCTTCTAGAATTTTCAGTGACATTCTAATCTCTTTAAAGAATTATTTTACCTAGACATAATTTAGTAATTAATTTAATTTAATAATCTGCTTTAACATGAAAAATTATATACTTTTAATAGCAAGGAAAGGTGATCACCCACAATTATTATTTTAATCATTTGAAAATTTACCCTCCAATTCTGGCAGGATTACAAATTTACGCACCTGGACAATTAATTCCTCTCCCACCAGCTGCCAGCCTCCAAGGAAATGAAATTTGGAAAATCATCAAACTCCATTTCCTCAAGAACTCAGAATTTGAGAATTTACTAGATTTACCTCATGAAGAACATGAGAGAGAATACCATGGATCGCAAAATGACAGAAGGCTTGCACATTTTTAACTCATGTCATAATTTTTAATGTTAGGATGAAGTTTTGAAAGCTGACTTATTTTTTCCCCCTAGTTTTTAACAACTTTATCAAATGTGCCTTTTTTTCCTTACTCCAAAATGTGTCTTCTATATCAGGCAAGTTTTCCAAACATATTCAGACCTGATCAAATACTCTTACTTTGAATAAGAAACATTTCTTTTGGGGTATATCAGTTTCAGAACTGCACACGATGCTCATATAGGGGAAATAAACAGCACACACTGACCAGCTGCTTTCGAGACTGAAATGCACATGATTTCCTGTGGAGACATTTGTATAAGTGGTTCTCAGCTACTCCTGGGGACAGTAACAGCTACCTACACACAAGCAGTTCCACACTTAAACCCATTGCTTTTTCTTATTAAAGCACAGGAAAAGTAACAAGATAACTAGTTTGTTAGCTTGTTGCTTATATCAGTCAGGATAAACGTCAGATGGCAGTTAACTTTAGGACTGAACTAAAGGTTAACTTTTTTAAAGCGCCAATATAAACAGAGCAAGTTATGCATTTTAAAAGTATACGGATCATTGTTTTAGCTTGCTAAGGCTGGCATATCAAAGTGCCAAAAACTGTGTAGCTTAAATAGCAGATATTGATCAATTTTCAGTAAGCAAAAAGTTTTGAGATCAAAGCGTGGGCAGGATTGGTTCCTCTGGAGGGTTCTGAGGGCAGGGTCTGTTTCCAGCCTCTCTCTTTGGTTTGTAGGTGACTGTCTTCATGTTCACAGGCCATTTTCCTATACATGTATCTATGTCCAAGGTTCATTCTATGATGTCATCCATAGAAAGACATCAGTCATATTGAATTAGGGCTTCCCTAATGACATTATTTTGACTTGATCACCTCTTTAGAGACTCTATCTCCAAATACTGTATAGTCACCTTTGGAGGTACTGGGGGTTACAACTTCAACATATGCATTTTGGAGGTTGCAATTCAACCTGTAGCAGGATATATTCAGATGAGCTTGTGTGTGTTCAGGATGGTATGGCCATAGACAATCTGGAGATTTTATATATATATATATGAGTTGGAATCTCACTCTGTTGCTCAGACTGGAGTGCAATAGCACACTCCCAGCCACTGCAGCCTCGACCTGCTGGGCTCCGGGGATCCTTCTGTCTCAGCCTTCCAAGTAGCCGGAACAACAGGCATGCGCTACTACGCCCAGCTAATTTTTGATTTATTGGAGAGACGAGGTCTCGCCAACTTGCCCACGTGAGTCTCAAACCTGCCGGTTCAGGCAATCCACTCGCCTTGGCCTCCCAAAGTTCTGGGATTACAGACTGAGCCACCAAGCCCGGCCAATCTGGATATATTTTAATGATTAAGAACACAACACAAAATAGTAGATGACTGTAGCAGTTTCTAAGATAATTCAATGCCACAGATGTTTTCCCACTTGAGCTATGTAAAAGCAGCTTTCTTTGTTCAGTTTTTCAATCCTGTTGGCCTAATGGAGTTATTTACTGATCCATACTTCTCCTTTATAGGACAGATTCCTGTGCTTATTCCCCAGGACGATTCCTGAGGACATCAAATTCTGTTCCAAATGTGAGTTCTAGTTCCAGTAAATGGTCTTTTCAAGTTCAAGCTCCGTTCAGTAATGCCAGACACAAACCAAGACCATTTCAACACAGTCCCCCTCACACCACATTTTATTATGTCCACTCACTGTATACTCTGTGTCTTTATTATCTTTTTTCCAGAGTTGCCACTTTTACTGTTTTAGTTCATGTCTTCTTCTCTTACCCAAATGAATAATTAAGGCCCTACTCTAACCGGGCTTGGTGGCTCAGCTTGTAATCCTGTGGCTTTGGGAGGCTGAGGTGAGTGGATTTCCTGAGTCTGTGGGTTCGAGATCCACCTGGGCAGTGAGCGCTCATCTCTACAATAAATCAAAAAAATCAGCCAGGTGTGGTAGCACATGCCTGTAATTCCGGCTACTGGGAAGGCTGAGGTGGAAGGATCTCTGGAGCCCAGCAGGTCGAGGCTGCGGTGGCCGGGAGCGGCCACTGCACTCCAGTCTGAGCGACAGAGTGAGACTCCAACTCAAAAAAAGAAAAGACCTCACTATATAAGTTAAAATATTTTTGCTTATCATCACATCCCAAATCTCCTGTTTGTTACTTCCAGGCTCCATTTCCCTCACATAATTCATTACTAACAGCTTTGCCATAGAGTAATCCCAGCACTTTGGGAGGCCGAGGGGAGAGGATTGCCTGAGTCCAGGGTTTCGAGACCAGACTGGGCAACTTGATGAGAACTCGTCTCTACAATAAGTCAAAAAATTAGCCAGATGTGGTGGCTCACACCTGGAAACTACTTGGAAGACTGAGGAGGAAGGATCGCCTGAGCCTAGCAGGTCGAGGCTGTGGTAGCTGTGAGCATGCCACTGCACTCCAGCCTAGGTGACAGAGTGAGACTCCAACTCAAAAAAAAAAAAAAAACTTTTCCACAGAGTAAAAACTAAATCCCAAGGAAAGAAACAACTTCTCTGACATGGCACAAAAAATCTTTTATTCAATTAAGGCAAGCAACAAGAAAGAGAAGTGGAGGGAATATTTATTTTGGTCTCCCACTTTTCCAAGAACTACACCAACTTGAAGAGGCCCCGCTCAAGGCGGGAACCTTGGGTTAACTCCAGCTCCGCAGATGCCCCCACCACTCTTGCTGACACCCGAGGCCCCCACATTCTTCTGCAACATCTGAGGGGGCTGATAAGAAAATAACTCACAGTACCCTCATTTCTTACGCATTAAATTTAAAAAAGGAAGCCAATACTGATTTTCCATGTTTTTTGGGGCAGTGGGAGTATAAGTCAACCCTTTCAGCACTGTTAGCCTTCTTTATGAAGCAGTATTTCTTACAGGAGTTTCAATGATCCACAGTAATTCTGAAAATGTCACATACAATGACTCTTACAAAATCTAAGCACAAAATGTGGCCTAAAAACACATATAAGATACAGGCCGGGCGTGGTGGTTCATGCCTATAATCCCCAGCACTTTGGGAGGCTGAGGTGAGAGGGTTGCCTGAGTCCAACAGGTTGAGACTGCGATGGCCATGAGTGTGCCACTGCACTCCAGTCTAGGCGACAAAGTGAGACTCCAAAACACACACACACACACACATATAAGATACAGACACAAGAAGTTAACAATGTGAGTGACCAGGTACAGTAGCTCATGCCTGTAATCTCAGCACTTTGGGAGGCCAAGGCAGGAAGATTGCTAGAGCCCAGGAATTCAAGACCAGCCTAGGCAACAAAGTGAGATCTCGTCTCTACAGAAAATCAAAAAATTATCCAGGCGTGGTGGTGCATGCCCTGAGTCCCAGATACTTGGGAGGCTGAGGTGGAAGGATCACCTGAGCCCAGGAGGCTGAGGCTGCAATGAGCCATGATCCTGCCACTACACACCAGCCTAAGTGACAGAGTGGAACTCTGACTCAAAAAAAAATAACAATAACTTCATTTATTTGGCTGGGTATGGTGGCTCACATCTGTAATCCTAACACTTTGGCAGGCTGAGACAAGAGAACTGTCTGAGCCCAGGAGTTTGAGGCCAGTCTGGGCAATATGGCAAGACTTCATCTCTACAACAAATCAAAAACTTAGCCAAGCATGGGGGCACACACCTGTAGTCCCAGCTACTTAGAAGACTGAGGTAGAAGGATCACCTGAAACCAGCATGCTCACACCACAGCACTCTAGCCTGGCTCAAAAATAAGAAAAATAAGTTAGTGATGTGGCAGATGCATAAGGAAGGGACAACAGGCAACAGTGAAGTGTGTATCTTTACTGGTTTAAATAGTGCCCATATATGGTAATATGGTTTCCCCGTCCTTCATAATAAATATCTTTTTTGTGTGTGTTGGAGTCTCACTCCGTCGCCCAGGCTGGAGTGCAGTGTCATGCTCACAGCCACCCCAGTGTCGACCTGCTAGGCTCAGGCTATCCTTCCACCTCAGCCTTCAATGTAGCCAGAACTAAAGGTAATCGCTACCATGCCCAGCTAATTTTTTGATTTATTGTAGAGATGAGGTCTCTGCAAGTTGCCCAGACTGTTCTCAAACCCGTGAGTCCAGGCAATCCCCTCACCTTAGCCTCCCAAAATGCTGGGATTACAGGTGTGTGCCCCCATGCTTGGCTAAGGCCCCCAGGCTTGAGCCACCACACCTGGTCATAAATATCTTCTACTAAGAGATACAGGTGTTTCACACAATGCTAAGCTATTAACAAATTTTGACCCCCTACACATACAGTCTAAAGTAACATAATTGTGATCCTTCTGTGACATTCCTAAGCAAATAAGTTTCAAATTCCATAAGCAGCAGGAATCAACTAATCATTTATCCTAGGTTGAACTTTGAAGAAGCTTAATTCTTGAGATCAGCATTTGTTGACATGTACTTGAATGGGGTTCATTTTAATGTCAATAACTGAAGTAGTCATAGAAATGTAAGATGTGTAATTTTTTTTTTTTTTTGAGTTGGAGTCTCACTCTGTATCCAGACTGGAGTGCAGTCAGTGGTCGCTCCCGGCCACCGCAGCCTCGACCTGCTGGGCTCCGGCGATCCTTCCACCTCAGCCTTCCAAGTAGCCAGAATTATAGGCATGCGCTACGACGCCCGGCTGATTTTTTGATTCATTGTAGAGATGAGGTCTCACCTGCCCAGGCGGGTCTCGAACCCGCGGGCTCAGGCAATCCACTCACCTCAGCCTCCCAAAGGTGCGGGATTACAGGCTGAGCCACCAAGCCTGGCTAATGTGTAATATTTTAATGACATATTTAATATAAGACCTGAGCCAAACTAGATTTAAGTCAAGGTAAAAAGGAACACGAGTTTCAGAGTTTTCACACCTGATCATCTCCCTAAGAATGTAACTAATAAACCGCTGTGTGCTCACCAGGGTGGGCATGGGTTTGAATTCTTAGATCAGAAAAATAACAAAAATGAAGAAATGCCACCACTTTGTTCTCAGGGTCTTTGGAAGTTAGACATAAATGATAGATGGTACAAGATTCCTCTAAGCAACGGTGACATATATATAACTGTCTAGAGAACAAATCAAATAGGAAAGCGTATTCTTTTTTTTTTTTTTAAGTTGAAGTCTCACTGTCACCCAGACTGGAGTGCAGTGGCACGTTCCCAGCCACCGCAGCCTCGACCTACTGGGCTCCAGTGATCCTTCCTCCCAGCCTTCCAAGTAGCTGGAACTACAGGCACGCGCTACCACGCCCAGCTAATTTTTGATTTATTGTAGAGACGAGGTCTTGCCAAGTTGCCCAGGCGGTCTCAAATCCACGGGTTCAGGCAATCCACTCGCCTTGGCCTCCCAAAGTGCTGGGATTACAGACTGAGCCACCAAGCCCAGCCAGAAGGCTTATTCTTATAAGCTCCAATGAAAAAGAGCCTGTATATTTCCTAAACCAACAGGAAAGCTGACTTTTGCTCGGGGTCACATGAGGATTCAGGGACATTGGACAGAGAGTTCCAGAGACAGAGGTGTTTTTTGGTTTTTTGTTATTGTTTTAAGAGATGGGGTCTCGCTATGTTGCCCAGGTTAGATTGAAACTCCTGGGCTCAAGCAATCATGCTGCCTCTGTCTCCCAAGTAGCTAGGACTACAGGCATGAGCCACCATACTCAGCTAGACACAGAGTTATTAAAACTCTATTTTGTCTGCTTTGTACCAAATACTACAGCAAGAAGCTTTTTGGGGAGTTTGCTTGGCAATTTCTGCTTAAAGACACAGAAATTAAGATATAATCTCATCATCAGCCATAGATGAGAAATCTTTTTTTTTTTGAGTCAGAGTCTCACTCTGTCACCCAGGCTGGAGTGCAGTGGCATGCTTACAGTCACCTCATCCTCTACCTGCTGGGCTTAGGCAATCCTTCCACCTCAGCCTTCCAAGTAGCTGCAACTACAGGCATGTGCCACCACGCCCAGTGAATTTTTTTTTATTTATTGGTAGAGACGAGGTCTCACCAAGTTTTCCAGGCTGTTCTCTTACCTCAGCCTCCCAAAGTGCAGGGATTACAGGCATGAGCCACTGCACGTGGCTTTTTAATTTTTAATTGGGTAGCTGTATGAACACAAAACAGAGACTCACTTACTGG
This sequence comes from Carlito syrichta, assembly GCF_000164805.1. Lineage (NCBI taxonomy): Eukaryota > Metazoa > Chordata > Mammalia > Primates > Tarsiidae > Carlito > Carlito syrichta. The sequence goes on along the minus strand of NW_007255122.1, from coordinate 18,822 downwards.
ATGCCTTAACCACAGTGGAATTACTGGGTCCTGCTTGGGGAAAATGAAGTCATTCAAATAAATCTAATGTCTACTTTCTTGGCAACTCAAAAGGCAGGGTATGTTTATTTATTTATTGAATTGGAGTCTCACTCTGTCGCCCAGACTGGAGTGCAGTGGCCACTCCCGGCCACCACAGCCTCGACCTGCTGGGGTCCGGCGATCCTTCCGCCTCATCCTTCAAAG
>NW_007255122.1:10864-18550 GCF_000164805.1 Carlito syrichta | reverse complement strand
TACAGGCATGCGCTACCACACCCAGCTAATTTTTTATTTATTGTAGAGATGAGGTCTCGCCAAGTTGCCCAGGCGGGTCTTGAAGGTATGTTTATTCCTAAACCTAAATGTGAAGGTAAGAAGGGTAGGTTTTCCCTTCTTCCACACTGAATATGCTCCCTTGGAGTTGTTTCTCAGTTTACAGTACAGCAGAGGGGTCAGCAAAGGGGGACTCCAGCTGCTTCAGGGGACATAGAAGTGCTGACAATCCACATTATTTCTGATAACAGCTTTACTGAGATATAATTCACCCATTTAAAGGGTATAATTCAATGGTTTTTAGTATATTCACAGAGCTGTCTCCATGTTATTTTAAAGACAGTAAACTATTAAAACACACAAGAGATTACTTGGAAAAACAGTCAAGAGGACACATTCAAGTTTTTAAGCAAACATGCTGAGGAAGTGGAAAAGAATTTATAAAAGCAACCAAAGAATACATGCATTCAACTGGGCACAGTGGCTCATGCCTACAATCCCAGCATTTGGGGAGGTAGAGGCGAGAAGACTGCCTGAGCCCACAAGTTTGAGACCAGACTGGGCAAAAAAGCAAGACCTCATCTCTATAATAAATAAAAATTAGCCGGGCTTGGTGGCTCATCCTATAATCGCAACACTTAGGGTGGCCGAGGCGAGTGGATTGCCAGAGCCCACAGGTTCAAGACCAGCCTGGGCAACTTGGCGAAATCTCGTCTCTACAATAGAAATAAAAAAATAGCTGGGCTCGGTAGCTCAGCCTGTAATTCCATGCTTTGGGAGGTCGAGGTGAGTGGATTGCCTGAACCCGCGGGTTCGAGACCCACCTGGGCAACTTGGCGAGACCTCATCTCTACAATAAATCAAAAAACCAGTCAGGCATGGTAGCACATGCCTGTAATTCCAGCTACTCGGAAGGCTGAGGCGGAAGGATCGCCGGAGCCCAGAAGGTCGAGGCTGTGGTGGCCGGGAGCGGCCACTGCACTCCAGTCTGGGCGGCAGAGTGAGATTCCAACTCAAAAAATAAATAAATAAATAAAATAAAAAATAAAAAATAGCCGGGTGTGGTAGCACACGTCTGTAGTTCCAGCTACTCAGAAGGCTGAGGCGGAAGGATGGCTGGAGCCCAGAAGGTCAATGCTGGGGTGGCCATGAGCATGCATGCCACTCTGCTCCAGCCTAGGCAAAGGAGTGAGACTACAACAAAAAAAAAAAGATTAACTGGGCGTGGTGACACATGCCTGTTATTCCAGCTACTTGGAAGGCTGAAGTAGAAGGATTGTCTGAGCCCAGGAGGTCAGGGATGCAGTGGCTGTAAGCGTGCCACTGCCCTCCAGCCTGGATGACAGAGGGAGACTGCAACTTCAAAAAAAAAAACGAATACATACATTCAACACTAATGTAACCATATTAATCAGAGAGGACTGCATGGCACTGCAGGGCTCATTCTTGCAATTCAGGTCTCATATCATCCTAGGTATATGTGTGTGTGTGTGTATGTGTATGCACACCAAGGGAGGGGTCACTCCTGGCCCGTAGCCACCCATGGGGCTGCTTCTCTTTTAAGGACCTCTCCTCTAGAATGCTAACCAACTGGAACAATTGTTCGAAGTACAGGACTCTGGTTCTCAGAACTTTGTTTTGAGGTCAGCATGCCCTCTGACCTACAGATGTGGCTCAGTATCCTCAGTCACTCCTCGGTATGTAGCAGAACAGTGGGGGCCCCATTCATCCAGCCTGAGCAAAGGCTCCCTTGCCAGTCAATGCACTGTCATGTGTGACACCAGCCCTTATGGGGACACCCCTCAAATCTTGGTTCAAACCTAGACCCCTGAGATGAAATAAAGGAGGAAGAAAAATAAATTAAAAAGTTATCACATACAGGTACATAATTCAAAAAGTGCTGCAAGGCTTATAACAAAACAGTAGTTCCTGCCTTCTTACCTACCTATCCTGTTCCCAAGAACCCTCTTTCTGCTCTTTATTGGCTACGTCTTTCCCATCACTGACTACATAAAAAAAATTTTTTTTTTTTGCATTCAAGTCTTACTCTGTCGCCCAGGCTGGAGAGCTATGGCACACTCACCACCACCCCAGCGTCGACCTGCTGGGATCCTTCCACCTCAGACATCCAAGTAGCCAGAACTATAGGCACATGCTACCATGCCCAGATAATTTTTTATTTATTGTAGAGATTAGGTCTCGCCAAGTTGCCCGGGCTGGTCTCGAACCCATGGGCTCAGGCAATCCACTTGCCTCAGTCTCCCAAAGTGCTGGGATTACAAACTGAGCCACCGAGTCCAGCCCACAAATGTTTTTCATTGCTGAACCATGTTTAAACTATAACACCATCTTCTTAGACTTTTTCCCTATACTTAGCATTACTTAGTATACTTAGCAGACTTTTCATTGCCTTAGTTTTGTACATACTCATTGCTATTTCTAACCCCTCCAAGACTTACAAACTTCTCTCAAGACCACTTCTACATGGCTGTATGCCTCAGGTGTTTCTGTGCAATGCCCCCAGGAGGCTCCTGCCAGACAGACAGGTTGCTCTGGTTTCCCACAGAGCCTTGTCTTGACACTGCTGTCACTTCCTTCTGTGCCAGGAATCCTACATCTTCCTTTCCTGGTTTCCTCAATTTAGACTAGCCTCCAGTAGCTTCCTAAGGGTACTTTAAAACATAGGCGTGCAAATGTCTCTGAGAATCTCATCTCATCTCTGTGCCTTTTTTTTATTTTTTTTTGAGTCAGAGTCACACTCTGTCATCCAGGCTGGAGCGCGCTCACAGCCACTGCAGCCTCGACCTGCTGGGCTCAGGCGATCCTTTCACTCCAGCCTTCCAAGTAGCTGGGACTACATGTGTGTGCCACCACACCTGGCTAATTTTTTGATTTATTGTAGAGATGAGGTCTCATCAAGTTGCCTAGGCTGGTCTCAAACCCGTGAGCTCAGGCAATCCTCTCACCTTGGCCTCCCAATATGCTAGGATTATAGGCGTGAGCCACTGCGCCTGGCCTCTGTACCTTAGAATGTTCTGGGATACATTCTTGACTTCATCTTTCAACCCCTCAACTGGATATACTTTTCTTTCTTTCTTTTTTTTTTTTGAGTTGGAGTCTCACTCTGTCGCCCAGACTGGAGTGCAGTGGCCGCCCCCGGCCACCGCAGCCTTGACCTGCTGGGCTCCGGCGATCCTTCCGTCTCAGCCTTCTGAGTAGCCAGAACTACAGGTACGCGCTACCACGCCCGGCTGATTTTTTTGATTTATTGTAGAGATGAGGTCTCGCTGCCCAGGCTTTTATTTTATTTGTGATCTGAGGGTCCCTCCCAATTCTCTGAATCTTCTTTAACCTCTCTGACAATACAAATCACATTTTGATTTCCAAGCTTTCTTCTGCTCTCTGCACTGACGCTGCCCCCTTCAAGGACTTTCTGCTTTTTTCTCTTCTTTTTCTTTTTGAGTTGGAGTCTCACTCCCAGCTTTTTTGTGTATTTTAAATCCCACAAGACGCCGGGCTCGGTGGCTCAGCCTGTAATCCTGCGCCTTTGGGAGGCTGAGGTGAGTGGATTGCCTGAGCCCGCGAGTTCAAGACCTACCTGGGAAACTTGGCGAGACCTCATCTCTACAATACATCAAAAAATTAGCCGGGTGTGGTAGCACGCACCTGTAGTTCCAGCTACTTGGAAGGCTGAGGCGGAAGGATAGCCGGAGGCCAGCAGGTCGAGGCTGAGGTGCTTGGGTGCGGCCACTGCACTCCAGTCTGGGTGATAGAGTGAGACTCCAACTCAAAAAAAAAGAAAAAAGAAAACAGGGGTCTCGGTCCTACAACCACAAGGAACTGATTCTGCTAAGCACCTGAATGAGCTTAGTGGAGAACCCAAGTTCCAGATGAGAACACAGCCTGCCAACACCTTGATGGCAACCTTGGGAGACCCTGAGTTGCGGACTTAGCAGGCAGAGTCCCAGGCAGAGGGAAAAGTCAGTACAAAGGGCCTGAGGAGGAAGTGTGCCTGTGGTTTGCCAGAAGCAGAGTGAGTGAGGGGTCAGTAGCAGGAAACGCAGTCAGAGAGGCGAGCTCTCAGGAGAAGGACTGAGTAGTCCAAGTGGATAAATCAGGGTTGAGCAATCTTTGGGAGCCATCGTTTAGCCTATCACATCCATCTTGCTTTTTTTAAAATACCAGCTTTGAAATATAATTTCCATTCTACTGTTTAAATGTTTACTCTACCTTTTTTTTTGAGTTGGAGTCTCACTCTGTCACCCAGACTGGAGTGCAATGGCCGCTCCCGGCCACCGCAGCCTCGACCTGCTGGGCTCCAGCGATCCTTCCGCCTCAGACTTCCAAGTAGCCGGAATTACAGGCATGTGCTACCACACCCGGCTGATTTTTTGATTTATTGTAGAGATGAGGTCTCGCTGCCCAGGCAGGTCTCGAACCCGCGGGCTCAGGCAATCCACTCACCTCATTCTCCCAAAGGCGCGGGATTACAGGCTGAGCCACCGAGCCTGACTAGTTTACTCTATCTTTGAGCAAATTAAGTTTATCTGAATGTTAATTCTAAACCTTTGTTCTCATCCTTTCTTTGTAGGCCACAAATATGCTCATGTTGTACATATCTATCAGATCCTGAGCACGATTCTCTTGGTGAGTTTCTACATTAAGACACATACAGGATTTTAGCTTCATCTTTGATGAACATCAGTCATGTTAACTTCCACATGATGTCAGAAATGTGGGACTTCTTCCTGACCTAATCTTCAGGTGGAAAGTTTTCTTTTTCTAGGATGTTTCTGAAAATATAATAGAATTCATGGCCAAAACAACTCATTCTGTGAAACAACCTTTAAGAACATATCTATTTTGCTATGGAGTACTCTACAGGAAAAAAACTGAGGTTTTGATCCATCTTGCTCATTGCTGCACTAATTTAGCAGGAAGAGAGCAGTGCTATGCCCAAGAGATGCCCAGTGAACATGTGCCCACTGAACAAAGCTGAGCAGAAAGAGAACGGTGGCCAGGCGTAGTGGCTCACACCTGTAATCCCAGCACTTTGGGAGGTAGAGGTGAGAGGACTCCCTGAGACTAGGGGTTCAAGACCAGCCTGGGCAACTTGGTGAGACCTTGTCTCTACAAAAAAAAAAAAAAAAAAAGAACCAGGCATGGTAGTCCATGCCTGTAGTTCAACTACTTGGAAGGCTGAGGCAGAAGGATCACCTGAGCCCAGCAGTTTGAGGCTGCCATGAGCGTGCCACTGTACTCCAGCCTGAAGGACAGAGTGAGACTCTAACTCAAAGAAAAAGAAAAAAAAAGAAAGAGAACAGTGTGGGCCCACAGGAGGAGCTCTGTTAACATATGCCCAATGAACGGAGGGTATCGTCCTAATAGCAAAAAGCTGGAAGGGATCTAAAGGGGTGACACTTCACATGGCCTGTACAAATTGTGCCTCAGAAGAGTACCCACTTCTGCTGAAGTAGAGGGCTACCCAGAATGAAAGTCCATGCCCAGAGCCTCTTCTCCTGTTTTTGGCAACAGATCCCAACTTAAGATCATTCAGGCCTGGTGCAGTGGTTCATGCCTGCAATCCCCGCACTCTGGAGCACAGATGTGGGAGGACTGCTTAAGTCCAGGACTTCAAAACCAGCCTATGCAGCATAGTGAGACCTCGTCTCTACAAAAAGTTTAAAAATTAGCCAGGTATGATAGTATGTGCCTGTCATCCCAGCTACTTGAGAGGCTGAGGTGAAAGGATCACCTGCGCTCAGGAGGTCGAGGCTGTGCCCAGTGATCATGTCACTGTACTCATGGGCGACATTGAGACACCAATTTAAAAAAAAAAATGCTGGGCTCGGTGGCTCAGCCTGTAATCCCAGCACTTTGGGAGGCTGAGGTGAGTGGATTGCCTGAGCCCACGGGTTCAAGACCCACCCGGACAACCTGGCAAGACCTCATCTCTACAATAAATCAAAAACTAACCGGGCATGGTAGCGTGCACCTGTAGTTCCAGCTACTTGGAAGGCTGAGGCGGAAGGATAGCTGGAGCCCAGCAGGTTGAGGCTGCGGTGGCCGGGAGCGGCCACTGCACTCCAGTCTGGGCGACAGAGTGAGACCCCAACTCCAAAAAAAAACAAACAAACCAGTAAACATGTAAAAAAAAAAATTAAAGTTTTGAGATGTATGGATTAACAGCACTAAGTAAATAAATCCTCACACTCAGGAGTGCTTGGAAAATGACTTCGCCAAGATGTCTGCATGATGTTCCTGGACACCAGTCTGCAGTAGCAGATGCCACAAGCTTCTACGTTGAAGGACCATGTGCAGCTGGCCCTGCGGGCGCAGAGCTCCTCAGCTTCACTGCCCACTTGGTCTGCAGGAATCCTGAGGGTCACCTGGAAGACAGCCTACTAAGGGACACTCTGTAAGTCTCTCTGAAAGAAAGAACCTCTACCAAGGAAAGTCTAACAACAAAGTCACCACCCAAAATAAAACAAACCTTAATGTCCCTGCCTCAAGGGGTGTCATTGTTCTGCTGCACTTGAACAGCCAACTTCTGACATGTGTTAAACAGAGGCCAACGTGATTTTTTTTTTCTTTTTAAGAGATGGGGTCAGCGGGGCTCAGTGGCTCAGCCTGTGATACCGCGTCTTTGGGAGGCTGAGGTGAGTGGATTGCCTGAGCCTGCGGGTTCGAGACCCGCCTGGGCAGCAAGACCTCATCTCTACAATAATAATAAAAAAAAAAATCAGCCAGGCACGGTAGCGCATGCCTGTAATTCTGGCTACTTGGAAGGCTGAGGCGGAAAGATCGCCGGAGCCCAGCAGGTCGAGGCTGCGGTGGCCAGGAGCAGCCACTGCGCTACAGTCTGGGCAACAGAGTGAGACCCCAACTCAAAAAAATTTAAAAAATAAAATAAAATAAAATAAATAAAAGTACCATGCTGCCAGGTGCGGTGGCTCACGCCTATAATCCCCGCACTTTGGGAGGCCGAGATGAGAGGATTGCCTAAGCCTGCATATTCAAGATCAGTCTGGGCAACTTGAAGAGACCTCATCTCTACAATAAATCAAAAAATTAGCTGGACATGGTGGCACATGCCTATAGTTCCAGTTACTTGGAAGGTTGAGGCAGAAGGATTGCCTGAACCCAGCAGGTCGGGGATGCTGTGGCTGGGAACATGTCACTGCTCTCCAGCCTGGGTAATAGAGTGAGGCTCCAACTCAAAAAAAAAGTACCATGTTAGGCCAGGTTCGACAGCTCAGCCTGTAATTCCAGCACTTTGGGAGGCCGAGTCAAGTGAATTGCCTAAGCCTACGGGTTCAAGACCAGCCCGGGCAACTTGGCGAGACCTCAACTCTATGATAAATCAAACAATTAACCAGGTGTGGCAGCACGTGCCTGTAGTTTCAGCTACTTGGAAGGCTGAGGCAGAAGGATCGTCGAAGCCCAGCTGGTCGACATTGGGGTGGTCATGAGTGTTCCACTGCATTCCAGCCTGGGCAACAGAGTGAGAGTCCAACTCCAAAAAAAAAAAAAAGGACGCCGGGCTCGGTGGCTCAGCCTGTAATCCCGCGCCTTTGGGAGGCTGAGGTGAGTGGATTGCCTGTGCCCGCGGGTTCGAGACCCGTCTGGGTAGCGAGACCTCATCTCTACAATAAATCTGAAAATCAA
>NW_007255122.1:5152-10827 GCF_000164805.1 Carlito syrichta | reverse complement strand
AAAAAATCAGCCGGGCATGGTAGTGCATGCCTGTAATTCTGGTTACTTGGAAGGCTGAGGTGGAAGGATCGCCGGAGCCCAGCAGGTCGAGGCTGCGGTGGCCTGTAGTGGCCACTGCACTCCAGTCTGGGCGACAGAGTGAGACTCCAACTCAAAAAAAAAAAAAAAAAAAAAAAGGACAATATCACTAAAGAAAGAAACTTTATAGAAACTCAGGACACTCTCTGGGCACCATAGAACTTCCAAGGTTGCCTGAGCACTCTCAGAATAAGAAATGGAGGCTTCAGACTGCATGATACACATGCTACAACACAGATATATATGCACAAAAACATTTCCCTATAAACATGCTAGAGGAACATCAATTCAAATACACTCAAAGAAAAACACAAATTAAAACTACTGATATGCCATTTTTCCTGAATCAGACTGGCAATACTTTTCTGGAGGGTAATTTGGTGACAGAAAACATTTTCTTGAATACTTTTTTTTTTTTTTTGAGTTGGAGTCTCACTCTTGTCACCCAGGTTACACTCACAGTAACCATAGCCTCGACCTGCTGGGCTCAGGGAATCCTTCTGCCTCAGTCTTCCAAGTAGCTGGAACTATAGACACATGCCACCACGCCCAGCTAGTTTTTGTGATTTATTGTAGAGATGAGGTCTTACCAAGTTGTCCAGGTTGGTCTTGAACGCCTGAACACAGGCAATCCTCTTGCCTCTGCCTCCCAAAGTGCTGGGATTACTGGCTGAGCCACCATACCCAGTCAGATTCTTTAAAATCTATATAACCATTCCTCCAGCAATTCCACTTTTAAGACTTTGGCCTAAAAAAATAATAAAAATCTGTGCAGGCAGATTCAGCTAAAAGAAAGTTAATAATGGTGAAAATGTGAAAACCTAAAATACCAAAGATAAAGGATCAAATTCTAGCATATTAATTCATATAGCAGAAAAAAATATTTAGCCATTAAAACCATGCTATAAGCTGGGTACAGTGGCTCAAGCCTGTAATCCCAGCACTTTGGGAGGCTGAAACGAGAAATAGCCTGAATCCAGGGGTTCAAGACCAGTCTAGGCAACATAGCGAGACCTTGTCTGCACAATAAATAAAAAAAAAAAATTAGCCAGGCATAGTGGCACACGCATGTAGCTGCAGCTACCTGGAAGGCTGAAGAGGAAAGATTGCCTGAGCACAGCAGGTCGAGTCTGCGATAGCCGTGAGCGTGCCACTGCCCTCCCGCCTGGATGACAGAGTAAGATTTCAATTTAAAAAAAAAATGCGGTTGGGCTCGGTGGCTCAGGCTGTAATCCCGCACCTTGGGAGGCTGAGGTAAGTGGATTGACTGAGCCCGCGGGTTCGAGACCCGCCTGGGCAAATTGGCGAAACCTCATCTCTACAATAAATCAAAAAATCAGCCGGGCGTGGTAGCGCATGCCTTTAATTCCGGCTACTCGGAAGGCTGAGGCAGAAAGATCGCTGGAGCCCAGGGCGTCGAGGCTGCGGTGGCTGTGAGCGGCCACTGCACTCCAGTCTGGGCGATCGAGTGAGACTCCAACTCCAAAAAAAAAAATCACTAGGGGAAGTGTCCAGTGACTTCATACCTTTTTCTCTCCTCACCAGTCACAATAAACCGTACTGATAAGAGTAGATTTTGTCATGAAAGGGCTTTTCATTTTCAACAGCAAAAAAAACTTAGCCTTGTTTTTCTCGGATTTTAGTAAAGTAAACCAACCTACCCAGTGCTGGAATAAAATAAAACTGTAAACAAGTGGGGAAAAAAGACTGGGTAAGAGAGAATGGTGGAGGCAAGGGAAGAAAGAGGAACAAACACCTGTAGAGGTAACTGCGCCACTATGGAGTCTCTTCTGATTCCTGGGAGAGTTACACCTGCAAAGAAAAGCCTCTTCTCCTTTTTGTTCACAGGCCACCTGATGAAGCAACAGGGTGAAACCTGAGCTCCTGCCCATGAAGAGTCACTTATGGGCACTACCCCTGAAACCCAAATACAGACACAAAATACCTTCTGCAGATCACATCACTGTGCTTTGGGACCGTTCAGTAAATGTTGCCAATGTGTCAGAAAAAAAAGCAGCGTGACACATAAAAACAATCATTCCTTCTGGAGTAACCATCTCAGATTGCCACTCCAGAAGCAGATGCCCATGAAAGCAACTAAACATCTGCAGTGGCAGCCAAGCTGAGGAGGAAGCAGAGCAGAGAGAACAGATCATCAGCCAAGGGAGTCTGACACAGACCTGCATAGGCAAAGCTCCTTTTGAAATTATGACACCCTTCATGAGAATTTTTTTTTTTTTTTTGAGTCGGAGTCTCACTGTCGCCCAGGCTGGAGTACAGTGGCAAACTCACGGCCACCACAACCTCGACCTGCTGGGCTCAGGTAATTCTTCCACCTCAGACTTCCAAGTAGCTGGAACTACAGGCGCACACTACCATGCCCAGCTAATTTTTTTTTTTTTGAGTTGGAGTCTCACTCTGTCGCCCAGACTGGAATGCGGCGATCCTTCCGCCTCAGCCTTCCGAGGAGCCGGAATTACAGGCATGCGCTACCATGCCCAGCTGATTTTTTGATTTATTGTAGAGATGAGGTCTCGCTGCCCAGGCAGGTCTCGAACCCGCGGGCTCAGCAATCCACTCACCTCAGCCTCCCAAAGGCGCAGGATTACAGGCTGAGCCACCGAGCCTGGCTTAATTTTTTATTTATTGTAGAGATTGTCCAAGTTGTCCAGGGTGGTCTCGAGCCCACGGGCTCAGGTAATCCAATCACCTCAGTCTCTCAAAGTACTGGGATTACAGGCTGAGCCACCAAGCCTGGCCACGAGAATTATCAAAGGCTTCAGAATGAAGGAGGAGGAAAAAATAACTTCTTGGATTCAGAGCATATGCACTCAAAGGTTTCAGATGAATTTATAACTCCAACTACCATCCCTGAAATCCCCCAAAACCCCATTTCAAAAAAAAATTGCATCATAAGCGGGTGTGGTGGCACACACCTGTATGTAGTCCTAGCTACTGGGGAGACTGAGGTGGGAGGCTCACTTAAGCCCAGGAGTTAGTTCAAGGCTATAATGTGCCATGATCACGCCTGTGAGTAGCCACTGCAGTCCAGCCCAGGTAACATTGGGAGACCCATCTCTTAACCAAAAAAAAGCATCATATAGAAAACTTCGCAGTTCATAGGTTGTGGGATTGTCTTCTTTAGACACATAAAAAGTACAAGGCACAACCAAGTATCAGTTATTCAAGGGCTATTATTCTATCCTAGAAGAAGGAATGGTTCCTGGGTACAGAAACACCTAGGTTGGATGGCCAATAAAGGAACAGCACAGACCAGTGTGGTGGCTCACACCTGTTATCACAGTACTTTGGGAGGCAGAGGCGAGAGGATGGTCTTGAATCCAAGGGTTTAAGACCAACCTGGGCAACTTGGTAAGACCTCGTCTCTACAATAAATTAAAAAATTAGCCAGGTGAGGGAGCGTACATCTGTAGTTCCAGCTACTTCGAAGGCTGAGGTGGAAGGATCATCTGAGCCCAGCAGGTCGAGGCTGCAGTGGTCGTGAACATGCCACTGCACTCCAGTCTGGGTAACAGAGCGAGACTCCAACTCAAAAAAAAGAAAAAAAAGGAGTGGCACAGGGCAAAGGGCTCCAGCCGGGGGGTAGATGGCCCCAACTATGGGCTAGCCCCAGTGCACATTAGGGTTCATGTGCATTAACTCAATTTGTAGCAGAATCTATAGAGTACCAGGCACAGTGATTACTATATTACTCATGTAGAATATTTCAAATAAATAACTTATTTTCATTATTTGTCTACACAATGGCCTTTGAATTAGGTTGCAGTGATTTACCATAGGGTAACATGGAGAGGTTAGCTCAAGCCCAGTGAGAATGCATCAGCTTGTCACTAGCAATGGTAAGACTTCAGGTCCCATACTGTGCACTGCTGTAGCATCTGTTCATCTAACAATGGACAAATATGGCTTAGTGATCAGGAGCAAGACAAGTGGACCCATGCTGCTTTCCCATGTTCTAGCGGAAGGTCACATGAGCTAAAGGGTGGGTGGGATGAGTGCACCCAGAGCTACCTGAGCCGGCAGCACCTGCTTTCACCTCCAGCTCCAGCTGCAGCACCAGGGCTCACAGAGATGCCTTCCTGATCTCCAAGGGTGGCTGTTCTCCAGAACTAACAAGCCAGATTCCTTGATCAACATTTTCAGAAGTCTTTCTTCTCAGAAGGGATAAAAGAACCCGTGTCTTGTGAACATCTTTGTATAGAAGACACATCACTAACCTAACAGACAACAGGCAGAACACTGGCAGTAAAAGCAAGGGCTCTCTTTCAGCAAGAGAAAATTATTCAGAAAATTAAGATGCCAGCTAGCCAGGCCTCACAGAGAACGCCCACCAGGTATGCCATTCGCCAAGAGGAGGGGGAGGGCGGCAAGGGAAAAGGCTGCCCTTGGGCTTGGGCACTGGACACCTGTGCTAAAGAATGCAAGCCAGCTCCTCTGTGTCCTCCTGATTTTCATGGAAACCAGTGTAATAAGCCCCAGAATGGTCTCTCAAGTTAAGTCATTTAGTAAATCTTTACTAAAAAGAAAAAGGAACCTAACAATGGAACTGTGGTACAAAAACATTTTAAGCACTTTCCAACTTCTGAAACTATCTACAAGTTCACCAGGTCACCTAATACATAACATAGCAATATATAATAATATATAGCACATAATCAGGCAAATGTAACATATAACATTTTCACAGCATGCCTATGTTTAGAAAATAAGAAGATAATCCTGAAAAGACTACTCACACTTATACAAAAGGGAACAAGAGATTCCTTGTAAGTAGAATGCATTTTTTCACATAATAAAAGTTAAATATAGGCCGAATTTGGTGACTCAGCCTGTAATCCCAGCACTTTGAGAAGCCAAAGCAAGTGGACTGCCTGAGCCCATGGGTTTGAGACCAGCCCAGGCAACTTGGCAAGACCTTATCCCTACAATAAATCAAAAATTAGCCAGGCATGGTAGTGCACGCCTTTAGTTCCAGCTACTTGGAAGGCTGAAGCAGAAAGATCACCAGAGCCAAGCAGGTAGACATTGGGGTGACCATGAGCATGCCACTACACTCCAGCCTGAGCTACAGTGACTCCAACTCAAAAAATAAAGAAATAGCTTAAATATAATCAAACAGCTGGGCACGGTGGCTCACAACTGTAATCCCAGCACTTTGGGAAGTCAAGGCGAGAGGACCGCCTGAGCTCAAGGGTTCAAGACCAGCCTGGGCAACCTGGCGAGACCTCATCTCTACAAAATCAAAAAATCAGCCGGGTGTAGTAGCGTGCGCCTGTAGTTCCTGCTACTTGGAAGGCTGAGGCAGAAGGATCGCTGGAGCCCAGCAGGTCAACAACAACAACAAAAAAAAAACAATTTAACTAAATTAAATTAAAAGAAAACACCAAGGAAAACCAAGGCCTGCCCCCTCTCACTCCATCCACCCTACACCCCAGCTCCTGAAGCACCACCTGGTCTGAGCAGTGGACAGCACTGGTGAAACCCTTCCCAGGCTTCTGACACATCTTCTCATCTACTCTTTTTTTTTTTTGAGTTGGAGTCTCACTCTGTCACCCGGACTGGAGTGCAGTGGCCGC
>NW_007255122.1:0-4801 GCF_000164805.1 Carlito syrichta | reverse complement strand
CAGTGGCCGCTACCAGCCACCGCAGCCTCGACATGCTGGGCTCCGGCGATCCTTCCACATCAGCCTTCTAAGTAGCCAGAATTACAGGCATGCACTACCACACCCGGCTGATTTTTTGATTTATTGTAGAGATGAGGTCTCACCTGCCCAGGCGGGTCTCGAACCCGTGGGCTCAGGCAATGCACTCACCTCAGCCTCCCAAAGGCGCGGGATTACAGGCTGAGTCACCGAGCCCGGCTTTTCCCATCTACTCTTATCCCCTCCAAACTGAGCCACGTTTGGAAACACAGAACGTCATTACCTACCCTTCTCTACTTTAAACTTGTCAACGCCTTCCAAGTGCTCTGGAAATAAAAATCATCCTCAACAGGCCAGGCTCCTCCAACCTCATGTTCTTAGGTTCTTCTAATGTATCCCCCTTTTCTTCTATTCAGGCCTCTCCACAGGCTGGGCCTCCACCTGGGAAGCTCCTTCCTCTCCCACCCTTTGCTCCACTAACTGTACTCAGCTTCAGAATGTCAGCTCTAAAGTTACCTCAAAAAAAAATGTTTCCCTGAGGAAAATGTGCCTAAGTAGGTCAAGTTCCCTGTTAACCTCAAAAGGACCTCTGTGTTTCCTTCAGAGCACATATAAGTTTGTAATTACTGGAGATAACCTGCTGAACATCTCAATAAAGGACAGGAAGTGGGTTGGGCTTACCCTCCATCCCCTGTACTTGTGGACACTGCCTGGCAGTGGAGGTGCCCAGGAAACATCACACACATTTGCCAAGTGAACTCAAAGGGTCTGTGACCACAACAGTGAGCCAGCTGTCGGGTACAGATACCCAGCACCATGAGAGCCGCTGCACGGAGCTCCACAAACAGGAAGAAGAAGGAGGCACAGGCAGCTCAGCTGCAGGCTCAGCTTGTAGTGTCTGGGACTGTACTCTGGAGCCAGTAGCAGGAAGCCTTTCCTAAAACAGATGACGCATTTCCAAAAAAACACAGCCAAGGACTCTTTCTTCTCCCTTCTTACCTATTTTGAATGCCACAGAAAAGCTCTGACATGCTAAGAAAGGCTAAGAAATCCTGACTAAATCCAACACAAAAGTTAAGTCTTGCCAGATAGGGACATGAAAAGTGACTGTATAATAAGTGGTATAGTAACATTAAGTAGAGAAAAACAAAAGCCTGACAATCACAGTATACTATCATAATGGATATTCTAGGGTTACAAAAACCAATTTCATTATGTGGACTTTATCAGCATGAAAGCTTTCAAGCACACAGACACACACAGACACACACACACAAATACAAAATGAGAAAGGCTAAACCAGATCATCTGACATATTCAGGCATGGGCCTAAAAGGGGCAGAAGAGTCTGCATCCTGACCCTGTCACTTCCCAGCTTTGTGGCACTAACAGTGTTTGTCTGCTATACTTATGCTACTGGACTATGGGGACCCAAGGAAAAAAATGCACAAATTCCTGAGCCTGTTCTGATAGGTATGTGCATGGGGTGCTGAGAAGAGAGGGGGCTTAAGTGTGGTGAATCAGAGAAGGAGTTGATCTCCATGCCCTCTTGAAAGTCTGCTGGAGCCGGGCTCGGTGGCTCAGCCTGTAATCCCAGCCCTTTGGGAGGCTGAGGTGAGTGGATTGCCTGAGCCCGCGGGTTCGAGACCCACCTGGGCAACTTGGCGAGACCTCATCTCTACAATAAATCAAAAAATGAGCCGGGTGTGGTAATGCGCGCCTGTAGTTCCTGCTGCTTGGAAGACTGAGGCGGAAGGATCGCCAGAGCCCAGCAGGTCGAGGCTGCAGTGGCCAGGAGTGGCTACTGCACTCCAGTCTGGGTGACAGAGTGAGACTCCCACTCAAAAAAAAAAGAAAGTCTGCTGGAAAAATCAAAGCCAGAGGAGAGACACCAGCATTCTAGAAAATGAACAAGGATAGGCAGTGGGTCACAACGGGGATGTTAGCAAGAATGAAACTCAGCAGGCCCAGCAAAGCTCATGAAACAGAACAGGCACTGGTTGTCAACCTGAGGAGAAAAGCCTGGCTCAGAGTCTGCACAGGGAACTTCAGTTCCCATCCAACCTCACTAGGCAGGGGATGTGCCACCTTCCAGAGGGGAGACTGGAGCAACAACCAGAGGTGCTCCCAATGTGAGACAGCAGGTCCAGTGGGGGTAAGGCCCTGCCTGAGAACTGGGGAAACTGACACACAAGCACATGCTGGCCAGTAAGATCTCAGGCAGAAGTTGGGAAAAGCGGCTCATAGGGATACAGAAAACTAAGCAAGGAAAATCACATGTAACAGCAAACTCCAGGAAAAGCAAAGTCGTATGAGAAAGGAAATGTAATCAGAGCATGCCAAATGGGCCTGCTGTGAACAATATCTGCCATCAAAATAAGATAAACGGAGCTGGGCTCGGTGGCTCAGCCTGTAATCCCGCACCTTTGGGAGGGTGAGATGAGTGGACTGCCTGAGCCACGGGGTTCAAGACCCGCCTGGGCAACTTGGCGAGACCTCATCTCTACAATAAATCAAAAATCAGCCAGGCGTAGTAGTGCGCACCTATAATTCCGGCTACTCGGAAGGCTGAGGTGGAAGGATTGCTGGAGCCCAGCAGGTCAAGGCTGCAGTGGCCGGGAGCAACCACTGTACTCCTGTCTAGGAGACAGAGTGAGAGTCCAACTCAAAAAAAATAAATAAATAAGATAAACGGGCCAGACATAGTGGCTCACACCTGTAATCCCAGCACTTTGGGAGGCCGAGGCTAGAGTTCAGGGGATCAAGATTAGCCTGGGCAGTTTGGTGAGACCTCATTTCTACAATAAATCAAAAAATTAGCCAGGCAAGGTAGTGTATGCCTGTAGTTCCAGTTACTTGGAAAGCTGAGGCAGAAGGATGGCCTGAGCCCAGCAGGTCAAGGCTGTAGTGGCCATGAACGTGCCACTGCACTCCAGCCGGAGCAACAGTATGAGATTCTGAGTCAAAAAATAAAAATAAATAAGATAAACATTAAGGCTAATTTAACCAAAATTGCAATTAACTCTATTGAAAGAATGGAGAAGACAAGTGAAATATGCAGGTACACCTTCCACAGCAGAAAGTCAATCGAAACTATCCAAAATTGAAACACAAAGCAGAAACACTACAAGGAAGCCACCAGGAGCTAAACAAGTCTGGGAGTGAGAGGTGGGGTGGTAAGGAGAGTGAAGCTACTATTTGGCTTTTTAAACTATATACATGCCAGGCTCAGTGGCTCAGACTGTAATCCCGTGCCTTTGGGAGGCTGAGGTGAGTGGATTGCCTGAGCCCGTGGGTTCGAGACCTGCTTGGGCAGCGAGACCTCATCTCTACAATAAAATCAAAAAAATCAGCCGGGCGTCTTAGCGCATGCCTGTAATTCCGGCTACTCAGAAGGCTGAGGCGGAAGGATCGCTGGCGCCCAGCAGGCGAGGCTGCGGTGGCTGGGAGCAGCCACTGCACTCCAGTCTGGGCAACAGAGTGAGACTCCGACTCAAAATAATAAAAATAAAAATAAAGTATATACATGGCAAAAATTAAAACTGAGGCCAGGTGCAGTGGCTTATACCTATGACCCAGAACTTTGGGAGGCCAAGGTGGAAGGATTGCTTGAGCCCAGGAATTCGAGACCAACCTGGGCAATACAGCGAGACATCGTCTCTACAAAAAATAGAAAAAATTAACCGGACATGGTGGTGTGTGCCTGTAGTCCAGCTACTTGAGAGGCTGAGGCAGAAGAATCACCTGAACCTAGGAGGTCACGGCTGTGGTGAACCGGGATTGTGCCACTGCATTCCAGCCTGAGTGACAGAGTGAGACACTGACTCCAAAAGAAAAAAATTTTTTTTAAATTAGAGCCAGGCGCAGTGGCTCACTCCTGTCATCCCAGAAACTCAAAAGGAGTTCGAGACCAGCCTGGGCAACAGAGCAAGACCCCAACTCTAAAAAAAAGGTAAATTAAACTGAAATATAAAATTAAAATGCAGAAAGAAAGTATAGCAAGCCAGAGTACAGTAGCAGGATCTTAACAGGAAGAATGAAGTAAGGTTTGTGGACCTTACCAGCTGGGTCACAGCTCCTCATCTACACAGCAAAGACAGAGGGCACCTCTGCAGTCCTGAAGCTTCAAAGACTGCCGAGCAGTCTCCAAGGAAACATGGACAAGTTAGCCCCAAGAAGTGCCTTAGGTGTTTCAGGTCCCAAGCACCAACTGCTCTCAGCCAGGTCAGCCAAGTGCGAGGGATGGGCTCCAGCGCCCCCACTCTACCCTTACCACTGTGAGCTGCTACAGAGGGCACATCAGGCTAGGTTGAGTGTGGGCTTCCACAGCAAGGTCACAAAATAGATTCACGTGAATCAAAGACCCCAAAAACAGAAACAAGGAAGAACAAAGAGGCATCTGAAAAGCTTCCTCTGGATCAGCTGGCTTTGCTTCCGGAGTATCTCATGGAACAGATGACCCTGGACCCTGAATCCCCAAGCTCTGCAAAGCCTCCAGAGGACATGCCTCTGCAATCAGGATGTAGAGGTCTACCGTCGGGGGGGGGGGGGGGGGGTGAGCTCACTATTAAGCACAAGCACACAAAAGCATGGAAAGCATCCTTTAAGAAGATCGTGCCTGAGGCATACCTCTACCGGGGGCTGACATGATGTAAGAACGTCAGACAACAGCAGCTCACCCGCAGATGCTGTGAGTGGGTAAGAAGCAGATGGACAGATCTTCTGCCAAGGCGGTGGCCAAAATGCTATTTTAAGAGGAAAGATCGCCGGGCTCGGTGGCTCG
>NW_007255121.1:6999-7590 GCF_000164805.1 Carlito syrichta | reverse complement strand
TGTATGATATTGCCTGCTAATGTTTGTTCATAATATTGTTTATTACAGTTCACATTGTTTTATTATAAGGAGTAGCCTGCAGCTACTTTTTATTGAGGATTTGATTAAAAATTCAGTTACATTTCTTTTTAAAGATGATGGGAAAAGTAGAGCTAGGAGTCAGGCTCTGAATGAATGGTATAATTATTGGTGTGGGGACACTGGTTGAGGTAGAGTAGAAGATGAGCTCATTCAGAGATGGAGAATGGAGCAAGGATAGAGGATAAAGCTCTAGACCATCAAGTTTAAAGGTGTGAGAGAAAGGAGACAGTGAAGGAAACTGAAAAAATATCAGAAAATTAAGATGAGAACCTTGAGGCGGTAAGACCTCTGGCCCAAGGAGAATGGGCTGAAAATTCTCAAAAGCATTAAGTGCTGAAGAAAGGGAGAACAGTTTTCAGATCACTGATAACTTCTGGGGGGAGTGTTCCAAGTAGAGGGATGATAAGTAGTGAATGAAATGTGTTGAGGTAACTTAAGGGGGATTCAGAGTCGAAGGAAGGATATTAAAATATGGGGAGGCAGATGGGATATATTCAGATATTGGAAGGG
>NW_007255121.1:0-5971 GCF_000164805.1 Carlito syrichta | reverse complement strand
TGGGGCTGTTTTAGGTAAGGTGGTCAGGAAAGGTCTCTTTGGCATTTAAGTTGAATTGTAGTGATGAGGGGACAGATCTAGAGGAAGAGTGTTTTATGATTATAAAGGCCCTGAGGTGGGAGCAAGCTGACTGTGTTCAAGGAACAAAAAATGGTGAGAGAGTTATCAGTCTTTGTTGACTGAATTTGCTTTAGGTGTAGGGTATAGAAACTAAGGGATTTAAGCCTAATGGAGTCATTGACTTTGATGGCATTCTAACAAACTGGCTAAGAGCTTGAACACTGAGGGTAGACTACTTTTGAATCCTGGTTTTGTCATTTGCTAGCTGTGTAACTTTGAATTCATTATCTAACTATTATTGCTCAGTTTTTTAAATGTGTAGAATACTGATAAAAATAATGTAGATTGGTTGTTTAGAGTAAATGAATCAATATATGTGCTTGACACATAAGTGCTGTTAAAATTTTTTTGCTGAGAGTGAGAGGTTTGAGGACTTGAAGGAAAGACAAGGATATGGTTTACTGTTCTTTTTGGTCTCAATGACTTTGTAGAGTGTGGGAATATCTCATTTATTCGGCGACTAAATATGTATGGTTTTGAATGAATGAGACCAATCAAAATTGGAACATTCTCTTGGGGAAAGGGGTTGGACAGAAGTGAATAAAGGAATGTTTGATCATCTCTTGATGTGAATGGCTGTATATAGCCTTGCACTTGGGTGGCATGATAGAACATTGGCTAAATGCTGGAGCTCAGGAGGCAGGCTACCTTAGCTTAAATCCCAGTTCTAATGTTTTCTGTGTTAAGTTGGGCAGGTTAATTAGATTTTTTTGGTCTGTTTTTTATACTTAACCTTATTGAGTTATTGAAAGAACATTATACCTACACATGGTAAGTGCCCGTTAAGTGTTAGCTGCTATTGTTATTACTAAAATCACACTTAAAATTTCAGTCAGTGTGGTATCGTAAGCTTTTCCACCCAAAAGAGAAATGGCGAGCACTTCTAGGTGAGTTGATTCTGGGTTAAAGTGTAACTGGAAGTCAAAGTAAAAAAGAAGTGGAAGGTTTTTGGTGACAGTGTTTGACCATATGGTAAAAAGGAAAGTGATGCCAGGAGAGTATGGATAGACGGGGAGATAAAAGAGGAGTCAGGGCATCTGGGTCCTGAAGTAGAAGAACAGCATTAGTGGAAACAGTAGAGTAGATTGTGACCAAAATGGGGAATTGCTCTTCTTCTCTAAACTAAACCCACATAACTCCTTCAGCAGCATTTATCTCTTTCTTGTTAAAAATGGTATTGAAGGCTGGGTGTGGTGGCTCATGCCTGTAATCCTAACACTTTGAGAGGCCCAAGGAGAGAATTACTTGAGCCTAGGAGTTTGAGACCAACCTGGGCAACAAAGTGAGACTCTGTGTCTACAAAAAAATAAAAGCTGGGCATGGTGGTGCACACCTGTAGTCCCAGAAAAGCGGAAGGATCACCTGAGCCCAGGAGACTGTGGTAAGCTGTGATCATGCCATTGCACACCAGCCTGGGAGACAGAGTGAGACCATGACTCAAAAAAAAAAAAAAAAAAAGGTATGGGATTTGGGTTGTAGGAGGATAAGTAGTCAATTAATTCAACAAATGTTCAGGAATTATTACTTGGCACTAACCATTGGCCTTATAAAGATTTATGAGGCACAAATCCTAGACTGAGCTTATTGTCTTGCTAGAGGTATAAGATACAAAGGCAGGTACTCATAGATGTGTTAATGAAATGACTAAGAAAGCATAACCTATTATGACAAGGGCATGGCATTTTGGCCTGGCTTAAAAGCATGAGAAGAGGTGAGAAAGCACAGTTTGTGTGTAAGTAATGATAAGAGTTCTGTCAAAGCTGGAATGCAGGTGTCATGAAGAGTAGTGTGAATTCATTTTGGAAATGAAAGCTTTGGCCAGAGGGTAGGACAAAGGTCAGAATTAGATTTTATTCAGTAGATAGTGATCAACCCTGATGGTTCTGAGTTGTAAAGCGACTTCATTGTAGGAGCATGTAAGGAAGTAATATGAGATTGAATTTGTATATGTATGTCTATATATGTGGATAGATAGTATTTTCTTTATATAACTGTTACTTCTATGGAATCCTATATACTGTATGAGCACATGTTAAAGCAAAAACTATGCTGTTGGCATACTGGTAGGTAGAAATGGAAATGAATTAATCTCCCAGTTCTAGAGAAGAGAAGAATCTTGCCTGTGGACTTAAAAAGAAAATGAAAATGTTAATTTAGAAATACTTTTGTGTTTAAACATATTTGTTTTAAAAAATCAACAGAATAGTCTCTTTTTTTCTGAAAAAACAGATTAAACATTCAAGCTTTGTGGGGAGCGGTTAGGTTAATTGAGACATATGCACATACAATAAAATTCACCCTCTTTTAAGTGCTATTTTGAACTATGGAACCATCACCACAGGCAGGTATAGAACATTTCCATCACTTCAAAAAGTTTCTTTAGGTCTCCCTAACCTTAGTTCCTGGCATCCACAAATCAATTTTCTGTCACTAGTATTTTAGCTTTTCTAAAATGTAATATACATTTTACTTCTTAGGGAAGGGCCCCCAGATGCTGTTCATCTTTCTGTTTTCTATCCCTATATTTCCTGTAAATGGGAGTTAGGTCTTAAGGCTTCATTAGGTTTTGGTTGGACATTTTCTGCAGTACTATTTTGTATATAGTGCTGAGTACTGCTTATTGCATTCCTCCCAGAGATTGTCAGGTTGTGTGCCATTGTTTAATAATGCTAAGTCTGGTTATGTGGGCAAGATGGGACCCACTAGATCTCTGTAAATTTGTGTTTTTTCCATTTGTAATGAGTAAACAATCACAGGGTAATGACGTGCGCAGCGTGAATATCTTTTACTTAATGATTTTAGCATCCTTTGGTAATCCTTGACTGAGTCAATAATTTCTTTCTTTCTTTTTTTTTTTTTGAGTTGGAGTCTCACTCTGTCACCCAGGCTTGAGTGCAGTGGCACGCTCAAAGCCACCTCAGCCTCGACCAGTTTGGCTCAGGTGATCCTTCCATCTCAGCCTTCCAAGCAGCTGGAACTACAGGCATGCCCCACCATGCCTGGCTAATTTATTTATTATAGATATGGGGTCTCACCAAGTTGCCCAGGCTGGTCTCGAACCCGTGGGCTCAGGAAATCCTCTCACCTCGGCCTCCCAAAGTGCTGGGACTATAGACGTGAGTCACTGCGTCTGTCCTGAGTCAGTAATATCATTGGGGGGTTCAAACAATACTGGTTTAAAAAAGTAATTCTATTATTTATCCTATATTTATTAGCCGGTGATCTTCTGCAAAGAAGAGTTTTCCCATATTGACTGGCAGTGAAATGTAGTTTCTCCTAAGAAAGTACAATGAATGTTTAATTTTCTCCCTCTACTAACCAAATTGGTGTGATAGTTCAGTGGTGGTGCATTGGGTGCCTGGTGAGCTATTCAGATCTCCCCTTTTAGGCACATGTTCCCTTATTTGTTGGGAATATCATCAGCTAAAACTGACTGTAGCTGAGTCCCTCTTCAGGCATTGCTCTGAGCCGTCAGAGCTGCCTCCCACAGAGTCATACCTCCTCTTTAGGGACATTCTACATCTAATATCTATTCAGTGTGGGGGTATACATGTCTGGTCCTTTTGCTCTAAGGCAAGACAACTTTGAAGGTCCATTCCAACACCAGAGCTTTCCATGGTATTGGCTGAGGCCTTCTGTTGCTGCATTGCAGGCAGCTCCTTTCTCTGCTCAGTCCTGCATCTTCAACTCCCCCATGGTTGTCGATTCAGAGGGCACTTCCTAATAAACTAATGGTGTGCAAATCTGCACTTAAGAGCTTATATCCTGAAAACCCTACTACTTAAGACAGTTGATACCAGGAGTGGTCTGAAGAAGTAGACTTTGGAGCTGGTTTATTGCTTGGCTGACTGGCAGTGAGAACCCTGTTTTTGTGGTAGATGGAGCACTAATACTGATGACCCTTGGCATGCACTGTAGCAGTGCAACTGTTAAAACTTTCCCTGGTGGTGAGTTGGAATGCTATTCCTATTTTAGGCTTTTGAGAGATTTGGAGAAATTCTTAATTATACGGACAGTAATGAGAAAGTTATTGGTAAGAAACATTGGTAGACTGGAGAAAGATGATGCAAGGCTGAAGATAATTGGGGCAAAATGTAAATGTAAATTTTTTTAGCAGCATATAAAGAATCACATCTGTGGTAAGAGGAAAGAAGCTAAGGATTAGGCTCAAGACTTAATTTTAGGGGTAGCAGAGCTCCAAGGGAGGGCTGAGTTATCAGCTCTGCCAAGGTCAGTGCTCTTTTGGGGAAGGAAACCTGACCCTTAGGGTGGAGCATCTGAGTTGATGCACTTGAAACCTTGAAACCCTGAGTTCTTCTTAACCTTCTTGGTCTGCAATAAGTGGCCTACTTCTACTGGCTAGAGGGTAGTTGCTTGAAGACTGTGCAGAAGACTGTGCTTTGCTGCCAGTCTTAAACCCCTCTGCTCCCCTCTCCCTTACTAGCTGTCATCAGACAAGTAACTAGGGTTAGGTCACAAGAAAACCTACAGAAGGTATGGGACCTGCTAAGGGAAGAAGGGACTGCACACACACACACACACACACACACACACACACACACACACACACACACACACACTTATGAAGTGTGAAACAAGGCACCCTGGGGTCCCACAGCAGATATACAGGAATACCATGGGATTTTTCAAATTTTCAAAGGAAACACATCAATGTCTGTCACAAACTACTAGCTTTGAATTAGTTCACAGTTTTGATATTAGATTGTGCTGTGTTTCTTTTGATGATGCCATATCTTTGCAGAGTTGAATTTTTAGTAGTTTTGCTACAGACCAAGCACTGTACAAAAAAATCAATGTGGAACAGGAAAGAAGGAAGGCATGTTCAAACTAATTCCAATTTGGGAAGTTGTTCTGCACCTAATAGCCACACACATATCCTATTATCAAGTAGTTGTGGCTATTTACGAAATAAAAAAGCTTTTTTTCCTTTCCAGTTTATGTGCAATTTTTTTCAAAATGCTAAATTTATGTGTCTTTTTTAGCTGTTAATAGGACATAAATTCTTATTAATTATTTGTATCTAACTACTTAAGAAACAGTACCATTACATATTTCTATTGGCCTCGAGTGTATGGAAAAATTACTGATGATGGCTGTACATGAACTCAGTAAAGGACTTCCTTTCATAAGTGCTGATCTAGCATCTGCTGCTGCTGAATGTCCAGGCTGACAGCAGAGAGGCCAACCATCCTTCAAAGAGAATGACCAATCCTAATACCTTGGAAAGGACTATGATTCATTTTGACTGGATTTGATAGGTTTTCTGGGAGTGAATTTGTCTTTCCAGCAGGGGCTCAGCCAGCACTACTATTTGATGGCTTACAGAATGTTTGATCCATCTGCACAGGGATCATTTCAGACTAAGGGACACACTTTACATCAAAGGAGGCCCCATAAGATCCATTTATCCTGTCATGCATCACACCATCCAGAAGCTGCTGACCTGATAGAGCAGTAAATCAGTCTTTGATGGCATAATGGATGATGATATCCTGGAGCTTGGGCTTGATCTCCTGCAAGGATGAGGTGCCCAGCTCCAGTGTTCCCAATAAGAAGAACATGTGAAAGTAGGAGTGGCTTCACTCAGCATCACTCTCAGTGATCCACCTGGGGAGTTTATACTTCTCATCTCTGTACTTCTGAGCACTAGGGATTAAAAGATCCTGGATCTCAGAAGAGAAACATTTCTAACAGAAGGCACTGCAAGAATCCTGTTACACTTCAAGCTACAGCTGCTTCTGGGATTTGTGGTTCCTTTTCTAAATAAATAAAGTCACCATTTGGACAATGCTAATGTCCCTGTTCATCTGGGGAAGGTAGGGCTGCTGTT